>NW_020954557.1:39467255-39550464 GCF_900497805.2 Vombatus ursinus | reverse complement strand
GGGGGGAGGGGGAAAGAGAAAAGGAGAGGAAGAGGGAGAGATAGGGGGAGGAAGAGGGAGAGATGGGGAGGGGGGGAGAGGGAAGGAGAAGAAAGGAGGGAGGGAGGGAGGGAGAGAGAGACAGAGACAGAGACAGAAAGACAGAGACAGAGACAGAGAGAGAGAGAGAAAGAGAGAGAGAGAGAATAAGGTGGTGGAAGGAAAGAAGGAACCCTGGACTCATTAATCATAGATTTAGTGATGGAAGAGACTTTAGAGATTATCTAGATCAGATATCTCATTTTATAGATAAGGAAATTGAATTTGGAAAGTCTAAGTGACTGATCTTTGGTCACAAAGGTCAGGAGCAGCAGAGCTATGGTTTGAATGTGAGTTGATCTAAATCCAGCCCTTTCCCCCCTACATTGTACTCCTGCCTACTACATTTTGTTGCCTCAGAGTTAGGAGAAAATTCTGATGCTACATAACCATATGGTAACATTAGACAAATGTCACTTTTCCTCCCTGGGTCTCAGTGTCTATATCTACCAAGTAAGAGACTTGAACTAGTTGACTTTTAAGGTCCTTCTGCAATCTCTGAGGCTCACACTATGGCGCTATCACCTCTTTTCTTCATTATTTTGCCTTCACCTTTTCAGAGCTGTCACCTCTTTTTAGCACTATGTCTTTCTATGTGGTGTCATCTTTCTGCCTTGTTCTTCTTTCCCATCTCAATTATGTAGGTTGCTTATTGGCATTCCAGTTATAAGAATGACACCATGAGGTTTAGGAGACTTCACACAATTCACTCATTGCTTCATTAATGTGCCTATTTCTGTTTCTTTTCATTCAGATATTTTATCTGTTAAATTTAGATATAGACATTTTAATTAGCATTCTTCTTACATTCTATATTATTTCATTATTACATTTTATATTAATATATAATTCTATCTTTTTTGTAATGATTTTTAATTGTGTACCTGATTACATACCTTTAACATTTTTACTTTTTTATATTCAATTTTATTTTATTCTTTACCTTCCCCTTCCCCCCTCCTTGAGAAAGAAAGAAAAACAAAACCTATTGCAAACATATATAATTAAGCAAAATGAATTCCTGCACTGATGATGTCCAGAAAAGATATTTCCCAATCTGCATTCTGAGTCCATTACCTCTCTATCTAGAGGTGGACAGCACATTTTATCATGCATGGAATTGTGGTTGGTAACCGTACTGATCAAAATGTCTAAGTCTTTCAAAGTTGTTTGTCTTTAAGACGTTGTTATTATATAAATTGTTCTCTTGTTTCTGCATACTTCACTTTGCATCAGTTCATATGATTCTTTTTTTTTTTTTGGTGAGGCAATCAGGGTTAAGGGACTTGCCTAGGGTCACACAACTAAGTAAGCATCAAGTGTCTATGGCCGAATTTGAACTCGAGTCCTCCTGACTCCAAGGCCGTGAGCTCTATCCACTGCGCCACCTAGCTGCCCCCAGTTCATACAATTCTTACCAGGTTTCTCTGAAACCTTCGCCTTCATTGTTTCTTACAGTATGATAGTATTCTTTCATTTCATGTACTATAACTTGTTCAGTCATTCCCCAACTGATGGGTACCTCCTCACCACCACAGAAAGAGCTGCTATAAATATTTTTGTACATATGGGGCCTTCTTCTCTCTCTTTGATCTCTTTGGGATATAGACATAGTAGCAGTATTGCTAGGCCAAAGGGTGCATGCACGGTTTAATGCCTTTGGGGGCATCATTCTAAATTGCCTTCCAGAATGGCTGGACCAGTTCGCAGTTCCACCAACATTGCATTAATGTACCTCTTTTCCCACAGCCCCTCCAGCATCTGTCATTTTCCTTTTTTGTCAACTTTGTCATTGATTATACAACTTAAGAGTTTTTTTTCCTTCCATCCTTTCCTGTCCCTTTTTAATAGTCTATATGTTTATACATAATATTAATTGATGGGGTAAAGAGGAGGCCTGTCTGCTGAAAACTTCAGCAAGTCATACTCTTTTTGCTTACGTGAGAACCATCTATAGTCCATCCACTTCTCTCATCACAGACTGCCTTCTGATCCTTTGCAAATCCAAAACATGTCCACCGGCTGGTCCCCATTTTCAGTCTTCTCATTTCTTCATTTACAATTGGCATTAGATAATCAAATATTACCTGCGTCCATTCGAACTTCAGGTCCTTAATTTTGTCAAATCATCTCAGCCTGGAATCATCTGTGCTAAGTGTGGACCATAATAATTTGTCATGATGCCCTTTGCATACACAACCTCTTCAGGTCATCTGGGCCACAGATGGACTCCTTCTGGTTCACTCACTCCTTTATATTGTTGTGCCCCAGGTAGAGCTTCCTTATTGTTCAGTATTTAGGGAGCATATCTTGAATATCCATTTGCATAGCCACTTGAATTTCTTCTCAACACCTTTACTAGTGACAATGGATCCCTAGAGATTTTTTTTCCTACTTGGTATTCAGGAACCCTGCTATCGTTTCTAGTCTTAACTACAACAAAGGATGATGCTTTCTTCCAGCTTTGAAGGAATGTGCTATTGACTTGTTTTCTTTAATTTCAGAGTATAGCTTACAAATTTTAGGGATGGTCCCCATTATTTTCATTCTTTGAATCAATAAGGAAACTCACCATTTTATGAGGATTGCAATTGTTATCCAAATCCAGCATACATATGGTAATGATTACAGGGTGTTTACTAGTGATGAGCACAATATTGCATTACAAAAACATATGATGCAGAGGGTACATATTAAATCTCTGGTTCATAGACTGTTCTCTAATTTATCCATTAAGTTTACTTATATTTATTTTTATTAAAGAGAGGTTTCATACTTAGAATTCTGGATAGGGCCAACATTTCACCCCATAAAATTAGCGAAGTTTGGTAAAAACATGCAAAGGAAAATTTATTCTCACTTGCAGTTGTCTAAATTGTCCACAGATGTGTATAAGCTATTGCCAAGTGTATTTGTTTATTTACTTGATTTATAAGATGTGTTCAATGCATAAAAACTTTGCAGCACACATACTATAAAATATGTGCCTGCTTTAAATAGTTAGTTTGCAGGATCTAGTTTCTTTCTGTGTTCCCCACTGCACTTAGCATGTTGTTGACACTCAGTGAGTGTTCATTAATAAAACCTTCCCGGTGTTTTCCTATAAATGTTGAACAAAAGGGACTTTATGAGAAAACCCTTAGGGATGGTTGTCTTTTCTTCTCTCTGGATCCTGCTCAAGGAATAGGGAACGAGAGCATAGCCTTATCTCTCTCTTTCCCAAGAGAGAAATGATGTGCTAATAAGCCCTTTTATCTGACAGATAAAAGTCACTAATTGCTATTCATTAATCTGTTACACTGAAAAGAGATCTGTTACACACCTTTATAATGTCGTATAATGTCGAGTCGATAATATTTGCCTTATAGGAAAGGTACGACAAGGATCATGGTATCATAGATTGAGAGTTGGAACCTGATTGGTCATCAAGTCTAGCCCCTTCATTTGCCAGATGAGGAAACTGAGGCACAGAGATGATAAGTGCTTGCCCAGGATCACACAGCCAGTATAGTGTTGAGGGTGGGATTTGAAACCAAGTCTTTGTGACTCCAAGGTGAGGACCCTTGTCCACTACACGAACCTACCTCCTATAGATAGTACTCTGAACTCTTGGGAGTGATGATGAAAATCAACTCAATGGGAAGCACCTGTGAAACAGATAGAAACTTTCCATATCTTCGCTTTAATTAAATGGACAAGAATAAAAGGGCTATGGAGCATGCAATAATAGCATTTGCCTAATTTTTCAGGTGATGTTTGTACGCAAGAAATCTCACATTATGTGGATCATGAACTCCGTTAATTTACTGGGTAGAGCCGACATTTCCAATGGTCTCAAAGCATTTTCTTAAAGCTTTTCCTTTAGTCCTTGTACAAAAAGAAGAACTGAGTGAAATTTGGATTCAAGGACACTAGAGATCCAGCTTATCTTCAAAGAAAGGAATCCAAGTACAAATTCCATATATCAACTTCAGGATAAGTTATCAATAAGGGACAATCAGACTACAAATTCTGTCTTGCCCCCTCTCAGATTTCTTGGAATTTCCAGTTATCCTTTTAATCAGATATTGGAGTCTTCTTGATATTTTGTCCTATGGTCTTTGGTTTCCAAGTTGTTATTATTTTGTGCAGAGTGGCACCATGATGGAAAAACAATTTTCTTAGGTAGTTTCTCTAGAAACTCACGAAGTAAATGAACTCAAGTAAGTAACTTATATAACTGCTAAGTCACAAAGTTGGAAATCTGGGAATATCTCAGTTAGGGTATAGCCCTCTTCTGGCTGAGAGAATAGTTCCACTTTATTCCTTATGGGGTGCAAGATAAACTTTACTTACAGGTCATCAACTAATGAATACAGCTAACATCTGAAATCCTAATTATTTCATTCTGCCATGTAGCCAATTCAACTGCCTAACAATGACTTTGTTGACCTTTTTGTCTAAAACAAAGGAACATACTTTAATTTTAAAAAATCAGTAAGTATATATTGTTTTGTTGAGGCAAGGAGGTAGAGAAACCAATTATATTGAAAAATCATCGTCAAAACACACACACACATATATACATATATACATATGTGTATGTATATACATATATACATATACTCTATATACTCTCTGTATGTGTATGTGTGTGTACATATATAAAATGTATGTATGTATGTATGTATGTGTGTAGGTATAGCCAAGTTCGGTTAAGAATGCATGCCATAAGACTTACTCAGTAAATCAGAAATGGGCTGCAATCTGTGTTGATGGAGGGAGTTTCCATATGGGAGATTTAACCACACTTATGAAATCACAGTTCATATGTTTATTCACATATGAGATGTCTTTAAATTTTTCTTAGGAGGCTTTAAAAATAGAATAGATCTCATTTGTTTATGTACCAGCATAGCAGGAATAATTTTGACAGGGGAATGGACTGTTTGAGCTCATAGATTCCCTTCGAACTTGTCTTTATACTTTTATTTTATAACTTTTACATTCCTAGATTCTGTTCTCTCCCCTCCAAGACTTTTATATTTCATATGTCTATTGATTGTGCATTACTTGCATGGGGCTCCTTTGTTCTTTACGTCTTTATTGATGCGAAGCAGTGCCAGAAACTACTTTTTAACAGTTATTCAATCCTTGATGCCCTTCATGTATCAGATTTAGGATTTCATTTCTTAGAACTACTGGGCCGGTTATACAATTAATTGCTTCTTATTAATATGCCATTAGATTCACTTGGCCAACCAAGAATAGCTGAAAAAAAGCATACTTCCCCCTCCTCCCTTCTTATGAAGAACTCTTTTGATGTTCAGGCTGCTCTCCTGTGTAATGGGAGACTTGCTAGAGTGTCTGGAGTCCTCTTGTTGGTTTAAAGTGACAGAAAATGTTATCCCTTGATGATGAACAGGTTTCTATGGCCATTAAACGACTTTCATCCATTCACCCAGCTCAGGGGTTCCAAAAAGGCCACTGGAACTTCAGTCAGATTCTTTACATTTTGCCAGAAACTTCACTTTGGTGATGGAGCCAGACCATATAAGCCTATAAGAAACAATGGAAAAATTGAGGGAAGGGCATTGCAGGGGTTTGTGAGTGTCTGATTCAATAGAAAGCTAGTGGCACCATCCATCTGACACAATTCATATTCATAAGAGGTCTCTATAGTTTGAAAACCTCACCTTTAACAAATGTGTTTGTCACTCTCTTTGGATTGGCTCATACTTACTAATCAGATCAGTTCTTTCAATCTTTCCACTCATAAACTTAGAGATAGTTTTAGTATTCAGATAACACCTACTTACATAAATGTCTATACACATACACACAAGAGTATATCATGTATCTGGTCTAATAGCTCTAGAAATGTAATCCTAAATCTGGGCATTGAAGATTGAATAACATAATATATTATGAAATATATACATATATGTGTATTCATGTATGTATGTGCACATATGTGTGATTTATACATATACATGTATGTCAGAAATATATGTTTCTAGATCTAGAGACAGAAATGAAGATATAAATGATGAGAGTCATCATGAAGTAGTGGATAAAGAGCCAGGAAGACTTGGGTTTAAGTTCTGATACATACAAGCTGTGTTACCTTGGACAGGTCATATAACCTCTAAGGGTCCCATGCAACATTCTGAGATTATTGACTGCCCAGCAGCTGTCAGTCTGCATTAGTAGAAATTATTTCCTGTATTATGGCATAATAGATGCAGCTAGGTGGTACAGTAGATTGAGCACTGTGACTGGAGTCAGGAAGATTCATCTGCATGAGTTCAAATCTTGCCTCAGACACTTACTAGCTATATGACCCTGGGCAAGTCACTTAACCCTGTTTGCTTCAGTTTCATCATCTGTAAAATGAGCCAGAGAATAAAATGTCAAACCACTCTAGTATCTTTGCCAAGAAAACCCCAAATGGGGTTATGAAGAGTCAGACATGACTCAAAAACAACTGGACAACATATATATATACACATACACACACACACACATATATATATAGTCTCTTCCTTAGCAATTTCTATGACATAGTATACATATTGTTTAAGAACATGTTACATGTAATATATTAAATAATTATATATAACATCATATATTATGTAACAATGATATAGCATATAACATATTATATATAAATATGCACTCATATAATATATTCAAAATTACTAAGAAAAGGAGCAAGGTTAAGTGAATTCGTATGGGAATCAAACCCATGAATTTGGAAAGTGTAAGTCTTAAGAAAAATATTGAAGAAGAAAAGGACATTGTTGATAAAGATTGGTGGGAATGTTGACAGGTAAGGTGAATAACATCTATAATTACTCAAAAGCAGGAGAGGATGAAGCAAAATGAGAGAAGTCAAATTGAATCTGAAGAAGAAATAGACACATTTTCAAATTCTATAGACATTTAAAGATATATGCATACACAGACACAGTTATAGCAGAGGGTTCATCTGACTGTGTTTGTAACCTCCATCTGTCCTCCATTAAATTAGATTGCTCACACCAGGTTTTTACCAACACCTCTGCGCTGCATTAACATCCCCATCACTGTCAGCAAACACTCTTTTCTTGGTTTCCTCACAATAGCAAATTTGAGTCACATTGATTCTTCTCTCATTCTTCTTCATCCTCTCTGACTCTGAACCAATGCAGATACCACTTCCCTCCCATGTGGATAACCTCCCCAGTGTCTGAATTCTCTCGTAAATATTTTTCTTTTTCTTCTCAGGACTCACTTCTTCCAGAAAGCCTTTCTAGTCTCACCTGCTGCGGTTATTTCAATCATTCCAATAATTATCTCCATACTCTGTTCTCCCAAATTTGGAGACTTTCGCATATGTATCTTAACATACTTCCACAAAAGTTTTACTCCAAATCCTCATTGGAACAAAAGTGAGCCTACATTCTTAAAGGCTAATTTAGCAGAATACAGGCTTTATTAGGTAAAACCAAGCTAGAAATGTTTGGAACATCCTTTCTCCAACACTTATTAGCTGTGTGATCATGGGAAAGTCATTGAATTGCACTAAGCTTTGGTTTCTTCTTTTATAAAATGGGCACTATCTACCTGTCAGTACTATTGTGACACTCAATAGAAATGGCTTTGCAAACCCTAAAGTGCTCTTAAAATCTCAGTTTTTACTACTGCTACTACTACTACTTCTTCTTCTATGACGACGACAACGACTGCTACTACTATTACTACCGCTGATGAAGATGATGATGATGATGATGATGATGATGATTTGTGCCCTGTAATATCCCATATGTCTTTGGACCAAAGACCAGACTAGTTCAACTGATAGAGGCTCATCACCAAAGTGTTGACCACCAGGCAATAACTTTGTTGGTTACAACAGTTGATTAAGTTATCTATGTTTGGCTGGAGTATAGGCTGTATATCAGGGAGTAATATAAATGTCAAACAAAGGAGTTCATATTTTATCCTAGAGGCAAGGAGGAGCTAATAGAACTTAAAAAATTATTCTGAACTTAATAAACAATAAATAGAATGAGCATCCGCATCCTTGTAGTAGAATTGAAAAAAAGAAGATTACACAAGAAGCTAAAGCTCCCTATTCTGTACAGTTTGCTTTTCTCTTTAAACATATGACAAGGTCTGGCTTTCTTTCTGACCTTCTTTCTATTCTCTTTTTTTTCCATTAAAAAACTTGCCTCAGGGACCCTCTTTTCTTTTCTGGTTCTTTTTTGGCTATCCTATCCCTAACCTCCTCTCATTTCCCTCCTCAATTCACCATTGAAAAAGAAAGAAAAACATAGTCCTTGTAATAAATAGAGATAGTCAAACAAAATAAATTCCCCATTGCCCATGTTTGAGCTTCTTCAGCAAGGAAGTCAGACATATACTTTAAGAATATCAATTTGTCAGATGTGTAGATGATGTGCTGAGAGGGGACAGAATGAGGCACTCTTAAATAGGAAGGTCAATAAGTATCTCACACAGTAGTCTTGACCCAATGGTACCTACTACGTTTATTATAGTTACTGTGAACTCTGTGTGAAGGATTATAGATGGGAGAACATTTGATTTATGCTGATTGGTAAAATAGTGGCAGAAGGGGAGATTTCGGCTGGTGATAGAGGGACAAGTCCTTTTTTTATTGAACGGTGGGACAGTGCCTTTGTGATTGGTCTCAGATGCACAACAGGGACCTTTTTTTCTAAGATCCCATCTGGGATATGTTTGATGTCTGGTTACTGTTTGTAGTACTTTGATATTGATTAAACATTTTAAACTTTCACTGTGATAGAAAGGACAATATTAACAAGTATCTAGTTTACAAAAATCAACTACTTGAATCTTGAACAAATATGGAGATGCACTTTTTTTAGCCATAACTTATCCGTGTATGCATTTTAATGCACCTTGCAAAAAGTTCCTAGGAATTTTGAAAGGTGTAATTTTTGCCTAATGAGCTCAAAGATTTAGAGCTGGAGGGGATCTGAAAGGTCATTGAGTCCAATCCCTTCATTTTACAGAATCTGTAAACTGTAGCCCACAGGGAAGAGGTGACTTTGTTGTTGTTGAGTTGTTTCAGTCATGTCTGACTCTTTGTGACCTCATTTGGGGTTTTGCCAAAGATACTGGAGTGGTTTGCCGTTTCCTTTTCCAGCTTATTTTACAAATGAGGAAACTGAGGCAAATAGGGTTAAGTGACTTACCTAGGGTCACACAGTTAGTGTCTGAGGCTAGATTTGAATTCAGGTCTTCCTGACTCCAAGATCAGCACTCTTTTCACTGTGCCATCTAGCTGCCCCTTAAGATGACTTTACCAGGGTTAAAAGACTCATTCATGTTTGAGGAAGGATTTGAATCCAAATCTTTCTGACTTCAAGTTTAGCTCTCTAAATACCAAACTATGCTGCATAAAGATTAGGATAATGAAATGAAATGTTTTAATTTTTTTCATATTACAATCTTTTATTTATTGAATACAGTAATCATATTTCCTCTATGTCTTATATCCCTGCTAAAATCCCCAGTTCATTCAGCCAATTCTCTATGCAGTCAAAGTCCTTCACCATATTGGTTACCCTCCTTTGGACACTCCAGTTTATCAATTTCCTTCCTAAAATGTTGTACCCAGAATAGAATACAATCTCCAGATGTGATTTGACCGGAGTGGGATATAGAAGTTCTATAATTTCCTTATTACTTGTTGCCTTTCTTAGACTACATTACATCTTTTCACTTCTAAATGATTCTACTGATTAATCTTGAGCTCATAGTACACTAAAACCCTCAGATCTTTTTCCTTTTTCAGAAAAATTGCTGAATGCTCATATTGGAAAATGAAATCTTCCACAGATTATAGTAGTGCAATTTTAATCTATCTCAGGATTACTGAAGCCATTTTGAAGACTTACTTGCTGATTGATTTGAAATTGAATATAGTAAAGTCAAATACTCATTCAATATAAAGTATATGTTGGCATGTACTTGGGAGGTCTCTGATCCACCCTGGAAGATCATTATTTATTGGATTTTCCTAGCTTTTCAACCCAGTGATCTAAAAGACAACTGAGTTCCTAACCCTAGTGACCCTGAGAAAATGGGGTAAATGTGCTGATTTTCTTTCATTCATTCCTCCCTGTTTTTAATATAGGAATCCCTAAACCAAGTTTATTGCAAGAACCTGAATGTGAAAGATCTGGTTGGAAATGAACCATTGGGAAAATATGGTGGCTCCAACATCTGTGTGCCTTGCTTTATTTGACTTCTTATAATGCTTCTGGTTTTGTAATAATAAGAAACTACTTTTCAATGGTACGTTAATGTTTACAAAGCATGTTCTTCATAAGAATCATATGAGTTAGAGAGTGTGAGATTAGTGAAATTAAATTCATTTCAACAAGCATTTATTGAAGTGTTAGGCAAAAATGAATCACTGCCTCCCCTCAAGAAGCTTACACTCTGCTGGAAATGGAAATGGAAACAGTATCTCTGTTTGACAGTAATAATAATGAATATTAATATCTCCAGGTTATAGATGAGCAAACAGAATTTGTGGGAGGTTAAGTAACTTGCTTAGAGTCACACAGCTGGTAAGGGTAGAAGCCAGAATTTGAATACAGTTCATTCCATATGCTTATATTCCTTAGAGAATACTATGATATTCAGATTTAGCCAGAACTTAAAGAACAAAGAGATACAGAATCTCAGAAATAAAATTAAAAGGGGGATGGGATCCCACAATATCCTAACCCAAAGCAACAAATAAAGATTATTTTAATACCCCAGTTCTTGCCAGATTAGTAACTAGTTATTTATTATCAGCCAGGCTAAGAGGATTTAGAAGGGTTTTCTCTCTTGAAAGTTTTGGGGAAGGAAGTATCTAGAAAGACAATTTTGATGTCTCTCTGAATCTCAATATGCTTGGCTTAAAACTGTAATTATACATAATTATCTTAATAAAAATCCCTCTACTTTTTATCTTTTCCTTTACTATGATGGTAATGGAGGTAGTTATATAGAATCAGTGTCTTGAGCTGTGTAATAAAATGTGGCACGTTTTCCAAAAGTCTATTAGAATTGAGAGTGTTTTGAGAGCTGCATAGGACGCTTGGATAGACTGTATTTTATTATGACTCCAAGCTTCAGTTTGTGCAGTTTGCTTCTTGGAGGAGACATGAAGGGTGATAAGTATTGACCCATTATTGCGGTAGTGGCAATGGAATATAGATGGCCCTATATGCTTATATATTGTGTACATCTTAAAAGTAATGGGACAAATCCTTGTCAAAAATCACTTTGATTTCTCGACATGATTTCCACTAGGTCTGTCTTGTAGGGTTGCTACTTCCCTTTGCCCATACCCACTAATAGGTTTACATCCAGCCAGGAGCCTGATCTCCTCGCATCTGTTAATAACAATTGGCAACAAACAACTGTACTTTAGAATCTACCTAGCTACCAGGATTATTAGGGAGCTCATTTGTTGTTTTGTCAACTCAATCAGTGGCCAAACAGAAATTTATGTAGTTCTAGCTGTGTCAAATACAATCAGTAGTAGCTGAATTTATTTTGGCAAATTTTTAGTGTATATGACTGCCAAGGAAATGAAAGTCCCTGGAAAGAGGTGTCTTTAAAATGTAACTTTAATTACTAACAATTTAACTCAGACCACAGTATAGGAAGAGATGGTTTAACCTCATACATTTGGATAAATTGCAGAGTCTAGTGTGCCGTGGGCAACAAAAATTGGAAATCATGCCCCTCTTGAGGGGCATAAAATGATGCCAGCAGAGACTTTGGACCTTTACTATCACATGTGTGATAACTCATTACAGAATAAATACTTGTATGCCTTGGAAAGCAGTTATTTTGTATTCAAACATGAATTATAAGAAGCAATATTTTATAAGTGTTTCTCTTTGTATCTGTTCTTCATGCTGCTTGCATAACGCTAGTCCTGGCTTTGATTGTAATTAGGCATGAATTTTGAAGTCTAGTGAGCTCTCTCGGTCCCTTTTTCTTTTCTTCTTCTTTTTTGGAGGCAATTGGGGTTAAGTGACTTGCCCAGGGTCACTTAGCTAATAGGTGTCTGAGGCTGGATTTGAACTCTGGTCCTCCTGACTTCAGGGCTGTTGCTCTATCCATTGTCTCACCCAGCTGCCCCCTCGGCCCCTTCTTTCTGCATGTTAAAGTAATTGGAGAAGTTAGAGGCAGAGGTGATTAACACTTTGCCTTGATTTTGGGGTGAAGATGTGAGAACCAGATGGACAAGCAGAACTGGAGAGTTCTCTTTGTTCAGACTAATATTATTTATACAGTACTTCAAGGGTTGCAACACACTTTACGAATATTCTCCCATTTGATCCTCACAACAACCTTGGGTGCTATTATTATTATTCCTATTTCATAGATGGGGAGAAAACCTAAATGACTTACCTAGGGTCATAGAGCAAGTGAGTATTTGATGTAGGATCTGAATTCAGGTCCTCTTGATTCCAGGTCTAGCACTTTACCTACTATCCCACTCAGCATAGCATACTATTCTAGTAAAGGGGATTTTATACATAGTCAGGAGTCAGATAAAGGAGCTTGCCCAGTATTGAATCATTTCTTTCTTTTTTTTTTTAGGCAATTGGGGTTAAGTGACTTGTCAGGGGTCACACAGCTAGTAAGTGTCAAGTGTTTGGTGTGAGGTGGGATTTGAACTCAGGTCCTCCTGACTTCAGAGTTGGTGCTCTATCCACTGTGCCACCTAGCTGCCCCCTGAATCATTTTTTTTTTTTTTTGCTAGCTCTTCTCCTCACTGCTTCTTAAAGGAAGGTGTTGCTCTGGATTTTGTTTGGAGCTTTCTGGTTTTTCCACCCTTTCTTTATGAATCTCAGCCTTGGACTGGACTTTAGAGGCCAGCTAGTCCAACCCATGGTAAACTGGAAGAGTCTTGACAACGTATCTCAATGGTCATCCAGCCTTTCTCAATTCCCCTTAATTCCAGTGCCTTCCCTCCATTAATGATCTCTTATTTATCCTCTATATAGTTTGCTTTGTATATATTTGTTTGCATGTTGTTTCCACCATTAAATCCTAAGCTCCTTGAGGGCAGGGACTGTCTGTTACCTGAACACAATACCTGGCACATATTAAATGTTTAATAAGCATTAACTGATTGAAGACTTTCAATGAATGGGAGCATATTTCCTCCCAAGGCAGCCTGTTGGAGAGCTCTAATTGTTAGGCAGTCTTCCCTTAAATGGAGCCTAAATTGGCCCCTTTCCAATTTGTACCTACTGTTCCCAGTTCTATTGTCTGTGGCCAAGCAATACAAATCTAATCCCTCTTCTGTGTGACAAACGTTAAAATACTGGAAAACAGAAATCATGGCCTCTCTAAATCTTTTCTAAATATACCTGCTTTCCTTCGGCCAATACCTATGAGGCATGCTCTTGAGACCCTTTACCATTGTGGATGCCCTCTTTTGAATGTTCTCAAACTTTTAAATATCCTTCTCAAATTTTGGTGCCCAGAACTGAACATGATACTCCAGATGTGGTCTGACCAGAATAGAGATCTGTCCTGTCACATCCCTAGTCCTGCACACTCTTCTTTCAATGCAGCCTAAATAGACTTCCCTTGTCATTCTCTTTCATTTCCTCTGCTTCAACCATCACCTTTGTGCAAATGATCCCCATATCTCTTTAACCAGCCCTGAACTACATCAGAGCACTGGACTTGAAGTCAGGAAGACCTGAGTTCAAATTCTGTCTCAAATATTTACCAGGAGTATTACCTTGAGCAAGTCACTGAATCTGTTTGCCTCAGTTTTTACATTTGTAAAATGGGATAAGAGCACCCACCTACCAAAGTTATTGGGAGGATCAAATGGGATAATATTTATAAAACACTTTGCAAGCCTTAAAATACCACATAAAGGCTAGCTATCATCATCATCATCATCATCATTAGCATCATCTTTACTTGCATGTCTTATTGGTAGGTCAAACTTAATATATCCAAAACAACTTATTTTCCCCCAAATTTGCTCTACCTTCTAACTTTATTACTTCTGACAATGGTACTACTCTAATCCATAAGTAATATGTTTTGCTCTGTAGCAAATTCATTTGGGGGTGGGGGGAACAGTCTAGCCCAGGACAGTGCAGTGAAGCAATGACAAAGGGTTGTCCATACCTGAAAGAATCCACCCCAAATCCCCATAGTATGACTTGTGATCCCTAGACTTGAAACTCCTAACTCAGGGTTAGGTGTAGGGATGGAGAAGCTAAGAAGTGACAGTGAGAGAATTCAGGTCAGAAGCGGGGGAGGAGAAAGAGACAGACAGACAGACAAATAAAATGACAAAAGGAGAGACAGAGATGGACAGAGAAAGACAGAAAAAGAAATGGATGGAAGGAAGGAGGGAGAAAGAGAGGGAGAGACAGACAACAAGAGAGGACAGAGACAGAGAGGGAGGGCAGGTGGGAGGGAGAAAAAGAGAGAGATAGACAGAGAAAGAGAGGTGAGGAAGAGAGAGAGAGAGAAAGAGAGAGACAGAAGCAGAGAGAGAGACAGACAGAGAGAGACAGAGAAAAAGAAAGAGGAGGAAGGGAGAGACAGATAGACAGTGAGACAGAGACAAAGAAACAGAGAAAGAGGAGGAAGAGATAGAGAGACATAGAGAAAGATGCAGAGACAGAAAGGTAGAGAAAGAGAGAGAGACCTTTGGAAGTGGTGATGAAGGACCTGGGGAAGGACATGATCACTCAGGATGGAAGGATAATGGAGGGCTAAGAGGCACATCCATATGGGCAGTTCCTAGGACCAGTTCAGGAAGAAGTATGCCAGCTACTCTCAGCACAGAGGGGAAGAGTCTTGGTCACCGTGCTCTAGTTCCAGCTCTGCATCTGAATTCATAATCTGAGTGTTTTCTTCTAATCGTCCCTATCCTTAGAAGCTTTCCTCACCCCCAGCAATTTATTCATGCACTGAATCCTCAGGTTTTCTGCTTCCACAGTATTGCTAGAATCCTTTTGCTTCCCACCACTGCCTCAGTCTCCACACTAATTCAGCCTCTCATCACTTCTTTCCTGAAATATTGCACTAGCCTCCTAATTGATCTCCCTGCCTCTAGCGTCTCACCTAGCTTACATCCTGCTGACACGTTAATTTTCCTGAATCATAGCTCCGATTATGACAATATGGTGGCACAACAGAAAGAATATTGAATTTGAGTCAGAGAACCTGGATTCCAATAAGTTTCTTTTACTTTCTGCCTCTGTGACATTAGACAAGTCACTAAACCTCAGCCCTTTCTGGGCCTCAGTTTCCTGATCTTATATAACAAAGAGTTCTACTAGAAAACCTCTAGGGTTGCTTTGAGTTCCATGATTCAACTGCTTACTCAAATGTTTTCAGCAGACCTTTCAGCAGATCTTACCTTTCAGATAAAACCCAGACTCCTTAGCTTGGCATTCAAAGCCTCCCTTCCTTTAAACACCAACTTTGCCAAACTTCTCTCATGGTCTTCATGCCCTGTGGTCCAGCAAAATTGCTCTTTTCTGAATGTACCACTGCTTAATGTCTCAGCTCCATGAGTCTGTTCCTGCTGTTCCCTCCATTTAATTTAATGTTTCCCTTCAAAGTCCCCTCTCCTCTTTTAAGGCTCACCTTAAATGCGATCTTCATGAAAACTTCCTTGTTCTTCCCATAGAGATATGATCTTTCCTTCCTCTAAATTTGGTATTATATACCTCTTTTATCATACTTGCTATGCATTTTCCTTATTATAGTTATTTCTGTACATTCCATCTTCCCTACTAGGCTGTGAGGTCCATGAGAGTAGAGACCAAATTCCACTCATGTTTTTATCCCTTTCAACACTTTCCTGCCTTACCCATAAGAATTTGTTGTTGTTATTCTGACATTTCAATAAGTCATGTCCGACTCTTCATGACCCCATTTGAGGTTTTCTTGGCAAAGATACTGGAGAGATTTAACATTTCCTTCTCCAGCTCATTTTACAGATGGGGAAACTGAGGCAAACAAGGTTAAGTGACACACAGTTAGTAAGTGTCTGAAGCCAGATTTGAACTCAGGAAGATGAGTCTTCATGACTCCAGTCCCAGTGCTCTATCCACTGCACCACCTAGCTGCCCACACACAATAATTGGTCCCCAATAAATGTTTGTTGACTTGCATCAAATATATGTTTCACATGGCAACATATTCAGAATTTGAATGAAGGAGTAAAGAAAATATCCAGTGGGGAGGTTGTTGGTGAAAGTCAACTCAAGTCAAGAAGAATTTATTAATTACCAACCATATGCTAGGTACTGTACCTAGCTCTGGGGATACAGAGGAAGACAAAGACAAACACAATCTTTGCCCTCAAGGACTAACATTCTAATGAGGGCAACAATATTCAAATAACTTTGTACAATATATATACACATGACTAGAGAGAGAAAGTGTACAGTACACACACATATGTGTGTATGTATATATATATATATGTATATGTATGTAGAGAGCATGTGTAATAAATTGGAGATAATCACCTAGGGAAGGCACTAGGTTAAAGGGAGATCAAGAAAGGCTTCTTGTAAAAGATGGGATTTACTACTGTGCTTTAAGAAATGATGAGCTTGATGATCTTAGAAAAAGATACGGTTGCATGAAATAATAAAGAGTGAAATGAGCAGAAACAAAAGAACAGTGTATATAGTAATAGCAGTATTGTTAGAAGAACAGCTTTGAGCACCTAAGTCATTTTGACCATTACAAATACCCAAATTAACTACAAAAGACCTATGAAGGAATATGCTATCTGCATCCAGAGAAAGAACTGATAAATAGAAGTCTGTACAAAATGATTTTACATATATGTGTGTGTATATATACATATTTGTGTCTAAGGGTAGCCATATTCAGGGCAGAAAGGGAGACGGAAGAAATAAAAAGAAATTTAGATGATAACTTCATTATATACTTAAAAGGAATAGCAAGCTGTACATAATAGATTTGCAGTTTTATATGCAATCATCTTTTTTTTTATTCTACTAAATTATGGAAATTCTTGTTTTATTCCATAAACTCCAAATAAAGTTTTTTGGGTTTTTTTTTTGCAATTGGGGTTAAGTGACTTGCACAGGGTCACACAGCTGGTACGTGTCAAGTGTTTGGTCTGAGGCTGGATTTGAACTCAGGTCCTCCTGACTTCAGGGCCGGTGCTCTATCCACTGCACCACCTAGCTGCCCCATAAAGTAAATTTTTTAAAGAAGATGAGATTTTAGCTGAGAATTCAAGGAAGCCAGAAGAAGGAGACAAGGAGAAAGACAGTTTCAGACATGGACAACCAGTGAAAATGCAGTCAAGAGATGAAGTGTTTTGTGCAAGGAATAGCAAAAAGATTGCCATCTCTGAATCACGGAGTACTCCGATAGGAGTAAGATGTAAGAAGACTGGGAAGGTGGGAAGGGACCAGGTTATGAAGGACTTTAAAAGCCAAACTGAGGATTTTATATTTGATCCAGGGCATAAAGTGGAGCCAGTGGAATTTATTGAATAGGCAAGAGACACTTTCAGACCTGAGCTTGAGTAAGATCACTTTGATAACTAAGCAGAGAATGGATTGTAGTAGGGAGATATTTGGGACAAGGCAGAAGATTATTAAGATAGTCCAAGTGTGAGGTGATGAGGGCCTGCTGGCAGTGTCAGAGGAGAGAAGGCGCTTATACAAGAGATGTTGTAAAGATTAGAATTAACAGGACTTAGCAATGGATTTGATATTGAGGGTGAGAAAAAGTGAGGAGATGAAGATGACATTGAGGTTATGAGCCCGGGTAACTGGGAGGATGGGGGTGCCCTCAACAGTATTTTCAAAGTTAGAATGCGGAGAGAAGAGGAAGCTCTTGGCACATGACCTTAATTTTTTCAATGAAATATGAGGTAAGACTCTCCACTGAGAAGGTAGGGGGAGGATGAGCCATGAGAGGCTTGAGAAAGGATGAAAAATTTCGGAAAAGCTTCTGTGGGGAGTGAAGTGAGTGGGATGGTGAATCAATGGAGGTGTAAAATGATTGCCTTGCCATAACGAGGGCCCAGTTGAAATAATGTAACATACGTTTGTAGTAGACTCAGTCAACATAGTTACATGATCGTCCCCAGCTTTGTTCAGTAGGCAGGAGTGAAGGCATGAATGGTGGGAATAATCCAAGCCTAGGGCTTTGTAGGGCAAGAGTGGTGATTGGACAAGGGGACAAGAGACTTGAGAGAAAATATTAGTGCAGAGTTGGTTCACAAAGAAGGCAAGATGGGGATTGGAAGGGTGTGGTCATTGCAGTTTTGAAAGCCTGGGAAAGAACTGGTATTAGAGGTCACTGTGAGGATGAAGAACCAGATAAGGGGTTGTAAGACAGAGGGAAACATATTATGATGAGATAAAGGAATTTCAGAGTTCACGAACATGGAAATGGAACTTTTGTGATGTGGAGGTCAAGGGTATGGCTAATCTCTGTGTGTGGCTAAGTTGGGGTGGACAAGTAGGTGATAGGAAATGGGCAAGTTGAGATACTAGGAGGTAAAGATGTTTGAGGGATTTATATTTAAGTCCCTTAGAATCAGGGCAGGAAAGATGGACAGTCAGGCACTGGAATCAGTAAGGAAAAAAGGAGAGTATCCTGGAGGAGGCAGATAACGGCTACCTGAATCTTAAATGGGTGATAAATACAGACTGGATGAACCTCAAAGAAGAGGTTTCTGAGTGATAATGGTAGAGAGTGGGGAAGCAGTAATGGGGAAAGGAGGCAAGATACGAGTGAAAGATTAGTAGTAGGGGTAAGGAGCCAGATCTCTGTGAGTGCAAGAAGATGGAAGGAATAAGAAAGGAGAAGGCTTAAGATCAAAGCAAGTTTGTTACCTATGGAGTATGCATGTCAGAGAACATAATGAGTAGACCTTAAGTGGGACATTGGTAGTGGTGGTGGGGATCTGGTTGAGGGAGATAAGAACTAGGGAGTGGGTGGTTGGGGAATCTGAATTTTGCAGTGGGGAGTGGATAGGATTTAGAATCAGAGAAGCATAGTTGGAATACTCTACTCTACTACTTATGACTCCAGGCAAGTTCATTTCTCTGAGCCTCAATTTCCTCAACTGTAAAATGAAGGGTTTGATTTTCAATGTCTAAGGTCCCTTCCGGATTCAAATATGGGGACTTTCCAGCCCTGACTTTGTCACTGACTTATTAAATCATAGGCTTGTAGTTTTAAGATCAGGAAGGATCATCTATCATCTAGTTTAACCCTTTCATTTTACATATGGATAAACTGAGGGTCAAAGAGGTTATCTTATTTAAGTTGCAAATGCTCTCTGCAACCCAATCCTGCATTTATAAAATGATGATCATTTCGCTAACTTGCCTCTCAGGAATGCTGTAAAGAATAAAATAAACAATGCTATATTGATAAACATCAAAAACTAAGGAATAACATAACTTCATAAATTTATCTATATCAACAAGTGAGTGAAGGAACCTATTTTTCAAACTATTTCCTATATTCTTTTGGCCCCTAGAAGCTCCTGGGCTTTTGCTATCATTCCTCTTTTACTGTTCTTAAGACACTCTTTTGAAGACTATTTATTAATAAACCCTGCCTGCTTTTCGTTTAGAGTGCTGTCTCTTCCCTCAACTCCACCCCTAGCCTCCCACAACAATTTCCCTTGTTTCCTTGAACACTTTGGATTTCTATGCCCAAGAAAGTAAAAGAATAACAGCACCAGCTAGAGACACTCAATAGAAATAGCACTAGCAAAGAGCAAATTCCCTTGCAAATCCCTGCTAGGTTGCAGAGTCCTGACCTAGGCTACCTGGCTGTTCTAATGCCACTTATGACTGAGCAGAAGCCAACAATCGTGTGGCATGGGCCTGGGCCTCCTGGTTGTTTTGAGAACATGGTCAATCACTCACTAGAGACTGGACTGAATGATACCATCCAGTTTGCACTCTGTCATGGGCTGGTACCAAAACAGACTCCAGGAAATTTCTTTTTTACTGTCTGATTTTTTTCCATAGGCTTTGACAAGCTCTCATTTCTTCTGGCCATACCCAGAGTTTAATTAGTCTTCAATGATAGCCATTAAAAAAAAGTAAAGAATCCTTGTTCAGCTAACTGTGATTTCTTACTGGATTTCCTAATTGACTTTTCATAGTGAAGCCAGTCACCTCACTAATCCCTAGGGATAAAAAGAAAGATAAAAATAGACCCTGCCCTCAAGGAGCTCACAGTCTAATCAGAGAAGTAACATGCAAGCAGCTACGTGCAGACAAGATCTCTCTCTCTGTCTCTGTCTCTGTCTCTCCCTCCCTCCCTCCCTCCCTTTCCGTTTCCCTCTCCCATCTCCCCTCTCCCCTCCCTGTCTCCCTCTTTCTCTCTCTCTCCTCCCCAAATTGGAGATTTTGGAGATTTTTCCTTTAACAGAGAGAAGGAATTAGTTATCATGGGGGATCAGGAAAGGCTTGTTGTAGAAGTCTGGGACGTGAAGGAAGCCAGGGAAGTCTAACATAGGATGTTAGGGCTGGAAAGAACCTTTGAGGTCATCTAATCTAATTCACTCGTTTTAAAAGTAAGGAAATGGAGACCCATAGCAGGAAAATAATGGGTCCACAGTCATACAGCTAGTTACTAGCAGAGCTAGGATTAGCGCCTGGGTTTCCAGATGTCTAGCTGAGTACATGGCCCACTGTACCATGTTCCCTCTCTCTGGTGATATTTCTGATGTGTTACCTTAGCTTATACAAAATCTTTTCTGCCACAAATTGAGTTTCATACTGATTTGTGATCTAAAATATTCATTTAATTTTATTAGTCTCAAGTAAACATCACTATTTACTGTTTTTTTCTTTGAACGTGAAGCAACTTTTTTTTTACTTGCCTGTTATGTGTTTAGGGAATTATTTAGATAGACTTATTTTCCACAGTGTCTGCTTGATACTAGAAGATGATTTGCATTGGATTTCATAGGGTCACTTAGTAGCATATGACCTTAGGCAAGTGACTTCATCTCTGAGTCTTAAATTCTTTATTTGTAAGATGGGGGAAAGAGGAGCATGAGACCATCTCTCAGGACACTTCCAGATCTAACAGATTCCAAGGTCACTCCAACAATCTGTTAGGGCTGAAACTCTAAGAATAAAAATCTCAACCTCTTACTGATTGTTAAATTTTCTATTTTTTTCTACAGCATGACACTAAATTCATAGTGAGAATGACCAAACCCCAACAACTAGATATCTTAAATATCTTAATATTTTATATTATTATCTTATGTTAGATTATCTTAAAATATCTCAATTATATTCTACTAAATTAAATCTTATATAGTAATATATAATAAGTATAAAATCTTATTTATATTATATTGTATTATCTTTAAAAAAAACAACACTATCTCCACTTCCCCATAGAAAGGTATCCCATAAAGTGACTATCAATCTCCCCTCCTCCTCCCTGCTGTCCACAGCACCAACAACAGTGACACCCAGTGGTCATTCTCCATGCTCACATGCAGACTGCTTAGGTCCTAAGCGTTAGGACTTTAGATTCAGTCCTTACCAAGGTAGTTAGTTAGGGATCCTCTCTCTAAGAATGGAGACCTTGGGGCTTTGTTTCTAGAGCCTGCAGCAAAACTTCCTCATTGATAATGCTTGATTTGTCTTTCATGCAATTGGAACACAGTTTAATTTTTTTTAAAGATTAAATAATAAAAAAGAGTTGCTCTGTAACATTGCGGTTTTGAAAACTTAGCATAAGCCAAGCAGCCGATCATATGCTTAAAACAGGCAGTATTTTCAAAACAAAACATTTTGTGTCTTAGCAGCTCCATCATTTATGTCTCATGTCAATCCTTTTCCAGGGGAACGGGGTGTGTGTGTGTGTGTGTGTGTGTGCGATGTTTTCTACCTAAATACTGGCAACCTCCAAGAGGAGATAAAATTTCCTTTAAGTGTTTTTTCCCCCAGCAAAGAGGAAACACGGCAGGAAATCTGCTGTCCTTTTAAGTGGCTCCTTGTTAGAGAACCAGGAAAGATGGGGACTGCCTTCAATCACTAAAAGTTATTGTAGCTTCCGAGTACGGGGAGTTTCCCCAAACATTGTTACAGTCAGCTACCTTCACTGTATCAGGAAGGAGATGTGAGTGTGTGTGTGTGTGTGTGTGTGTGTGTGTGTGTGTGTATGAGAGAGAGAGAGAGAGAGAGAGAGAGAGAGAGAGAGAGAGAGAGAGAGAGAGAAACAGCTGGAGGCAAAATACGGTTAGATTTTAGCAAGCAAAGTACTGGTGGTTGTTGTATCTGACTCTTTGTGACCCCATTTGGGGTTTTCTTTGGCAAAAATACTGAGTGGTTCACCATTTCCTTCTCCAGCTCATTTTACAGATGAGGAAACTGAGGCAAACAGGGTTAAGTGATTTGCCCAGAGCCACATAGATGGTAAGTGTCTGAGGCTGGATTTGAGTCAGGTCCTCCTGACTCCAGGCTGGACACTCCTAGCTGCCCTAAGCAAAATGGTATGCATGTCCTAATTAATCCCCTAACTTCCACAGGTTTATTTGATTCTATTCCTGTGCCAGTCAATGTGTCTCCTCCATTCCAAAATCTCTTTTGGAAGAGATGTGAATTGGTTTTAAGTTAGTCCATCAGTCAACAAGCATTTCTCAAGGGTCTCCTAGGGACCAGGCACTGTTCTAGGTGGTGAGGGTACAAAGAAAGGCAAACAACAATCCCTGCCCTCAAGAAGCTCACAGTCTAACGGCAGAGACTGCATGCAAACAATGATAAACAAATCAGATATATACAGAATAAATTGGAAATAATCAACAGAGGGAATACACAAGCATTAACTGGGATGGCAGGGGAGAGGGTCAGTAATGGCTTCTCATAGAAGGTGGGATATTAGCCAGGACTTGAAGGAAGTCAGGAAGCAGAAATGAGGAGAGAGAACCTTCCAGGCCTAGAGGACAGCCTCTCAGTCTGAAGCTAGAGTGTCTTGTTGTAGGAACTAGAAGGAAGCTAGCATCACTGGTTCTCAGAGTATGTGGAGAATGAGTAAGTAATGTGAAAATAGAAGTATGTATAGAATAATTACAGAATAACACATCTGGTGGGTAGGGAGAAGAAAAAAAAGAAATTTACATGATAATTTTGTTGTTTTGTTGTATAAGTTGAAAGGAATAGCAAGTAGTGTAGTAGTAGAATAGTAGATTTGCAGTTTCATGTGCAATAATTTTTTTATTGTACTGTGTTATGGAAATGCTTGTTTTATTCCATAAGTTGAAAATAAAATTTTAAAAAGAGAGAATGAGTAAGGTGTAAGAAGACTGGAAATGCAGGAGGGTGACAGATTACAAAGGACTTTGAATGGCAGTTAGGGGATTTTACATTTGATCCTCTAGGTGATGGAGAGCTACTGGAGTTTATAGAATAGGGGAGGTGGCAATGTCAGACCTGTACTTTAGGAAGATCATTTTAACAGCTGATTTCAGTGGGGAGAGACTTGAGGCAGGAATACCTACCAAAAGGCTATTGCAGTAGTTGGGTAGTGGCCATGTCAGAGGGGAGAAGAGGGCATTCACTAGAGTTGAAGATAAAATCAGGCCCTCTCCCCCAGTGGAAGAACCCTGAGGAGGTCTGGGCTGGTCTAGCACTCTGGGTTTCCTTTGGAGGGTCTCTGAGCTCTAAACTCTGTGCCTGAGCTCCCTGGACCACTATTTGGTTTTGTTTTTTTTTTTTTGGCTAGGCAATGGGGTTAAGTGACTTGCCCAGGGTCACACAGCTAGTAAGTGTTATATGTCTGAGGCCAGATTTTTAACTCAGGTCCTCCTGAATCCAAGGCCAGTACTCTATCCACTGTGCCACCTAGTTGCCCCACCCTGGACCACTATTAACCAATGCAGATGTCTCTGGTATGTCTCAGATTCACACCCTTGTGCCTAGATTATTAGGAGACTTGTCTTTCCCCCCAATTAGCTCACTTTGCTAGATTTTTTTGACGTTTGTTGTTCCTACTTAATTCATAGTTTAAAAGTCAAGGCTTAGAAAACAGAACTTGTAGGACAAGGTTGAAGGGGCCCAAAGTTTTTGCTGTTCAGTTGCTCAATGGTGTCCAAATCTTCATGAACCCATAGACCATAGCACTCCAGGTTTTTCTGTCCTCTGTTAGCTCACAAAGTCTGTCCAGGCTTATGTTCATTGTTTCCATAATACCATCTATCCATCTTGTACTAAAGGGCAATTGCATAGGATCAGAACAAGTCACTTTACGTATCACCTAGTCCAATTGCCTCACATTTAATGATGGAGAAAATAGAGCCTAGAAATGTAAAATGACTTTCCCAAGGTGACACAGGGAGTTGAGAGCCAGGATTCAAACCCAGTGTTTTTTTCTATTGTAATGTCTCTATTTTTAAGGGTTTCAAGCAATACCTGTTTCAAGCTGTACCAGTAAATATTTAACAACTGGATCTCTGGAGGGGGGTGGGGAGCAACCCCTGTACACCACTCACTTTTAAGTATAATCTGCATTCACATTTTCTCCATCATGTCATTAAGTCAACAATTAAGAAAACAATAAATCAAGCCCTGATTTGTAACATTTGCCTATTTTCTAAGATGTAAAAGCTCACACTGGGAATTTAGTAATTGGCTATCTAGAATCTAAAAGAGCTGTCTCCAGCACACCCCTTGTTTCAAGTTTCTGAGGGCAATTTTACAGAAGAGATTAACACACATTTCTCTAACTCTGCTGAAGACATAGGAAGAAAAAAAAAGAGCAGCTGTAGTATGGATTATAGAGAAGACTTTCCCAATGCTGAATATTATTCAATCATTTGTTAGAACTCATAAAACTAAGCATTGCAAAGGATCTTGGGGAACATCTCATTCAATCTCCTGTACTACATGTGAGTAAACAGAGGTACAGAAAAATGAAGTCATTTGCACTGTGACCCATAGGTAGTAGGCAAGAGGATCAAAAGAACATAGATTTAGAACTGGAAGGATCCTCAGAAGCTTCTGAGTATAGTTTCTGTCCAACCTCTTCTTTTCATAGATAAGGAACTGAGACCTGAAGACAGGAAGGAAGTTGGTGTCTGAGCTGGGATTAGAACCCAGTTTCCAGTACTCTTCACATTACACCATGATGCTTTTACACATCTCATATCCTTTCCAGTATTCTACTTCAGGAACCTAAGGAAGCTTGTGGAATCTCCTTTGATACTATTAAAAACAGCATATATTATCAGTTATGTTTCCAAGTTACTTGGATTATTTTCCTTTTTTAATCTGTGCAATGAAAAATGTTTTATTCATGCTCTATTTTCCCCAAGATGACCACCCCCCACTAACTCACCTCTCTCTGTCCTCCTCCTTTTAACAATTATGTTTAGTCAAGGAAAACAGAACAACCCATTGGCCATCTCTGAAAATTAACATGGGATTCTGTACCTGTAGCCTATTTACCTCTTTTGGCTAAGAGTTGGTATGCATCATCCTTAGACTTGGGAAGTCATCCTTGGTTCTGTTTTGGTCTGGGCTCTGAGTTCTTTCGAAGTTCTTTCCCTTTATGCTATTTTTGTGGTCATTGTATAAAATGTTCTCCAAGTTCTGCTCATTTCATTCCCCATCAAGTTTTATACAAGTTTATACAAATGTTTCCATATTTTTCTATGCTGATCATATTCATTATTTCATAGGATGTGCTAAAATTCCACTACATTCATGTAACTCTGACAATAGCAAAGTAGTATAGGAGAAAGAGAATTAAATTTCTAAAGTCAAAGGACCTGAGTTCAAATGCCACCTTGGATGCTCACTGCTTGTATGACTTTGAGTAAGTTCCTCCATCTCCATGGGTTACAGTTTCCTCATGTGTAAAATGGGGGAATTGAACTAAATGAGCCCAAATTTCCTTTTCCTTTTTTGCTATAAATCCATGATTCACAATTCATTTAGTTATCCCCCAATTGTTGGGGGATTTTGTTTGGTTTTGTTTCCAGTTCTTTGCTACATTAAAAAGTGCTGCTACTGTACTATGTTATGGAAATGCTTGTTTTATTGCATAAATTAAAAATAAAATAAAATTGGTGATAAAAGCTGCCTGACCAAAAAAAGTACTGCTAAAAATATTCTTGTACATATGGCTCCTTTCCCTTTGTACTTGACCTTCTTATGGTACATTCTAATACCATTACTGCTGGGTCCAAAGGTTATGTACAATATAATGATTTTTGTATATGGTTTCAAACTGTTATCCAGAATGGTTGAAAAGAATTCACAGTTCAACAAAAAGTATATTAGTGTGTCTGTCCTCTCACAAGCTTTCCAGCAATTGCCATCTTCCTCTTTTGGCATCTTGACCAACCTGATCATCTGAGGTTGTTTTAATTTGCATTTTTCTTTTTATTAGTTGTTTGGTGCATTTTTTCATATGGTTGCTGATAACTTGAATTCTTCATTTGAGAACTGCTCATTCAAATACTTTGACCACTATTGGGAAGCTACGGATTCTTATAAGTTTAGGTTTTTAAAAAAATAAATGATCTTTATCATTTTTCTTTCCTAAAGATACCCCCAACTCTTCCTTATAAAAAAACAAAGCAAAACAAACCAACATTGTATGCTTCATTCCACACCTATAGTCTAGCACCTTTCCACTAACATGAGGAAGGTGTGTCTCATTGTCAGTCCTTGGAAGTCAAGATTGGTCACCATTGAATTTAGCAGAGTTCTGATACATTTCAGTCTTATTTTCCTTTATGATTGTGATGTCATTGTGTGAGTTGTTATTTTGGTTCTGCTTATTTCTTTTGCATTAGTTCATACAAGTCTCCCCAAATTTCTTTGAATTTTTCATATATGAGAGTCAGTGGGCAGGCATAGTGGACCAGGTGCTGGATTTGGGGTTAGAAACGCCTATGTTCAAATCCAACCTTTGGGTCTTATTACTTGTTGGACGTTGGCAAGCTATTTAATTTATGAACATCAGTTTCCTCATCTGCTAAATGTGATATCTACACCTTAGGACTATTGAGAGCCCTAAATAAGATCTGTGTAAAGCACTTGGAAAATGTAAAAGCAGCTTATAAATATTATTATTATTTTTATTATTATATTTGCTGTTTTTATAGCACAATAATAGTTCA
This sequence comes from Vombatus ursinus, assembly GCF_900497805.2. NCBI lineage: Eukaryota > Metazoa > Chordata > Mammalia > Diprotodontia > Vombatidae > Vombatus > Vombatus ursinus. The sequence goes on along the minus strand of NW_020954557.1, from coordinate 39,523,202 downwards.
TTGAATTCTTATACCACAATTTGTTCAGTCATTCCCCAATAGATGGGTACTCACTCTGTTTCCTTTTTTTTTAACTAATATGTGTATGTGTGTGTGTACATATATATCACTGAGAGAAAAGTTGGAAAACAATGATGACCCCTGTAGGTCATCATCTATAAATATATGATCATTTTCAATATTTCAAGAGATGTCACCAAGGGAAAAGTTGGAAATGTATACACACACACACACATGCACATATGTAAGTATAGTTATAAGCTTGCACATATGTACATACGTGTATATGTACATGTATATGTGTATATAGATATATGTGTATATATGTACATTTCCAACTTTTCCCTTGGTGATCATCCCTTGAAATATTGAAAATGGTCACAAATAGTACATTCATTAGCAAATGACATTCAAATACTTCAACATGCAAAGAGAGGTGGCATTTCTTCATTTGGTGATCTCATCACTCCTATGATTTAATAACCATCTCTTTGTTGATGATTCTCAAATCTACCTATCTTACCCCATCCTCTCTTCTAACCTCCAATCTCACATCTCCAACTGCCCTTTAGATATCTTGAATTGGCTGTCTAACAGACCTGTTAAACTAAACACGATCAAGACAGAACTCATTATCTTTCTCCCAATCCTTCCCAGCTCCTATCTTCCCTATCACTGTAGAGACACCTACAGTGTCTAGTCCCTCAGGCTCTCAACCTAAGAGTCATTCTAGACTATTTATCATCTCTCACCTTTCGCTCCCACCCCCATATCCAATCTGTCACCAGTGCCTGTCAATTTCACCTTTCCAACATCTCTTGAATATACTCCCTCTACTCTTCTTTGACATTGCCACTATTCTAGGGCAAACCCATCATCACTTTATGCCTGTATTATTGCAATAGGCTGCTGGTGGGTCTGCCCACCTCAAATTTCAACCCACTCCAAAACATTCTTCCTAGCCACCAAAGTGATTTTCCAAAAGTATAGATCTGACCATGCCACCCCTTTATTCAGTAAACTCCACTGGCTCCTTATCACCTCCAGGATCAGGTACCAAATGATCTGTTTGGCATTCATAACCTTCGTAACCTAGCCCTCTCCTACTTTTCCAATATTCTTATACTTTACTCCTTGACACGCACTCTTCAATTCAGGGAAACTTGCTGTTTCATGTATAAGACCCTCTATTTCTCAGCTTTGGGATTTTCCCTGTCTGTCTTCCATGCCTGGAATGCTCTCCTTCAGCTTTGCCTACTGGTTTCTTTGGCTTCCTTGAAGTCTGAACTAAAATCTCATCTTCTGCAGGAAGCCTTTACCCATCCCCTCTTAATTCCAGTGCCTTCCTTCTCTGGCTTATTCTTTAAATTTATCCTGAAGATAGTTTGTTTGCATGATGTCTCCCCCATTAGATTGTGGACTCCTTAAGGGCAGGGACTGACTCTTTTGCCTCTTTTTGTGTTCTCAACACTTAACACAGGGCATGGTACATAGTAGGCACTTAATAAATATCGATTGATTGATGATATGGAAGCTCATTGAACTCAGGGACAAAGTATTTCCATATGCCACGAAGGGCAATTATGTATTAGACAGCATATTGAGTTATCTGACCTATTCTTCACGCAAAAGTTGATAAGAAAGAAAATATCCAAATCAATTCAACATGCATTTATAAAGTGCTTAATGTGTACCATGTGTTGTGTAAAGCAATGGAGATAAAAGGAAAACAAAACAAAACAAAACAAAAAACCTAGGAATAGGCCCTGTTTTCAAGGAGTTTACCTTGTACTGGGGGGAAATAGCATGCGTGCAAATAAGTAAGAGAAAGCAGTGTAAGGCAAACAACATGATTTGAAGCCAAGGATAGGAGCTGGAGGAAGGATAGAGGCAGGAATCAGTAACAGCTGTGGTGGCTGGAAAGGGTATCACATAGGAGGTGGTAGTAGAGCTGAGCCCTGAAAACAGCTAGAGATTTCTAGCTAGAGATGAGGAAGGAAAGCATTCTAGGCATGGGGTGCAAAGGCATGGATTTCATGTAAGGCTGGAGATGGAGTGTCTTGTACAGGGAACCACGAACAGGGTAAAATGGGGATAATCATGTGAAAATAACCTATAGGACTATTGTGCAGAAAGCACTTTGTAACCTGAAAAGCACTATAAAAATGTGAGCTACTGGGGCAGCTAGGTGGTACAGTGGATAGAGCACCAGTCCTGGAGTCAGGAGGACCCGAGTTCAAATCCAGCCTCAGACACTTACTAGCTGTGTGACCCTGGGCAAGTCACTTAACTTTGATTGCCTGCAAAAGTGAGCTACTATGATAATCTTTATCATCCTCACACAATTGGAAGGACCCTCAGGAGCCACCTAATCCAATCTACACATCAATCCCCACTGCACCTTGAAAGTGGCCTTGTAGCCTTCACTGACAGTACTCTGTGATGGGGAACTGACTATATTTCAAGGCACTCCATTCCGCTAAGGAACATGTTTCATTATTAAGAAATTCTTTCTTCCATGGAGCTAAAAATCAGTTTTCTGTAACTTTTCCCTATTGGTCTTAGTTCTTCCGCCTCCTGGGCCCAAGCAGAATGGGATTAATTCCCTTTTCATAGGACAGCCCTTCAAATACATGAAGATGGCTATGTCTATAAAATGAAGCGGTTGGGCTAGATGAAGTCCCTTCTACCTGGATCCCACCCAACGTTAAAGAGTATAGAGCAGACTAGGCTGCTTGGAGGTCTTCCCTCACTCTCTGCTATGTTTTATTAGGTACTGAAAGTGCAGAGTAAATAAACTAGGGTTTCAGAGGGTATGGAACCAGCTCAACCCCTGCCTGGATCCCAGTGGAATTTCCCTTTCTCTCTCCTTTTTCTCCCCTTAGGCTGGACACCAGTTTCCCCATCCCCATCACATAGGACGGAGCCCGGAGTTCTTGCTCCATTCCACAATGAGGTTTCACCCTCTAATTCCTGACTATAATGGGTCTAGACCTCCAGTAGCTTGAACTGATTCACTGAGCAGAATTACTCATGACAATTGGTCCAGTAAGATCATCGACCATTGGACCTTACCAGGTCCCCTCGCTCTCAAACTCCCGCCCTTCAAGTCAGTTCATCATCTCTGCTGCTAAAGTCTCTCTGCATGACCAGTCCTTAGAGCTACGGTGCAGCTGCACCAGCATCCTGGGTGTTGCCATCTATTTTGCTGCTGCATCCTAAGGAACTCAGGCCTGAAGCTGCACCTTTCTGTTTGTACCCCCTTCCTCCAACTAGAATTGAGATCCTTGACGACAAGAACTGTCTCAATTTTCTGTTTGATTCCCTGGAACTTAGCCCAATGCCTGGTACATGGTAAACTCTTAATCAATGAATATTGATTGGTTGAGGGGCAGCTAGGTGGCGCAGTGGATAGAGCACCAGCCCCAGATTCAGAAGGACCTGAGTTCAAATCAGACCTCAGACACATAACACTTACTAGCTGTGTGACCCTGGGCAAGTCACCTAACCCTGTTTGCCTCAGTTTCCTCATCTGTAAAATGAGCTGGAGAAGAAAATGGCAAACCACTCCAGTATCTTTGTCAAAAAACAAAAACCCAAATGTGGTCACAAAGAGTCAGATATGACTGAAATGACTGAACAACAACAAGAGGACAAGGAGAGAGTTACCTGTTCAGGTTAGGATCATGGATCAGAGCTGAAAGAGACTTTAGAGGTCATCTGTCCCCACTCTCCTATTTTACAGATGGAGAAATGGAGGTCCAGAGAGGTAGAGGGACCAAAGTCACAGGTAGCAAATGACAGAGACAGGATTTGATTCAATACTCTCTCCACTGAACCATACTGCATAATAATAATAGTAATAAAATCTTATCCTGGAAGCTTAATATTCCATTTAAAATAGTTATCCCTTCCACACTGTAGAGGTGAGGGGCATGGTGCTCCCTGAAATCTGGGAAATGCGCATAAAAATTTTTGGCCTTCCCTTTGCAATTCAAACAACACAAGATAGAAAAAACTCAAGGTGCAAAGATCACTGCAAGATCACCTTGAAATGTCACCTGAGAGTGACATTTCGTAAACATGCTTGGCAATCCCCAAACCAGTGTGTAGAATTGCACTTCTTTTGCTATAAATTTAGTTTTAAGGAAAAAAAAATTATGTAGCTGTTCATTTATGTTATTAAACAGTAAAACACATACTGTATGGGTAACATGATACATAGCAGCATATACATTTTATAGATTAATGAGTTGCTAAACTTTCTAAGATATCTCTGCATTTCTAGCCTTTGTGTGTTATCTGCTGGCTTTCACATTTTTTTCATAAACTTTAACTTTTTACTTATTTTAACTTTAAAAAGAAATTGATATTATATTATATAATATGTAATGTTATATTATTATACAATATTATTAATTATTATATCACTAATTATTAATATTACACAATAACATTATATAATATATTATATTACAATAAGATGTATATTATATAATGTATTATTAATTATTAATATTATATAACATTATTATACAATATATTATATAATACAATAATATATTATACAATACTATACACATATTTTATGCATTTCTGAGTTTCTAAACTTTCTATGTCATCTGCTGGTCTTCATATGTCATCTGCGGCTTCTGCAAAACTCCCAAAAAACTCGCATTTAATTTTTTATGCCAACCCGCAATATATGGAAACTGTGATGGGGAAACTCACAATGTGGAAGGCATAACTGTATTCGTAGTAACAAACCATTCCCTTAACATTCATGACTTGGTTCATGTTTCCAACTCAGAAGTCTCCACTATTGTGCTCAGAGAGGAGGATTCATCAAATATGAGTGACCTAATTCAGGTCATGTAGAATGTCTCTGGCGCATTCAGTGGGTGTTAACAAGAAGCCTTATGCTGTTAAAATGGAGCCATGAAGGCAGGAAATCAGGCTGTCTCTGTTCCTTGCAGCCCTGATTAATGCTTGCAGCAGTCCCCTAGGAGTCTTACAAAAAGTTTTAAAAGGCATACATACAATAAGACAAGAGGCTGTAATTTCCTAATTTCTGGAGGAATTAAATGTAAATGCAGCTTTAAATGACCCTTTTTTTTAGGTGGTCATTTCTGTTGTGATTTCCTACCTGAGATGTATAGCTTCAGTTACTGCCACTGGACAGTTTCGCTCTGCTCCTACTTGGGTGTTAATTACATTATAGGGGAAAGAGTGTTGGTCCAGGACCAGGTCCAGTCTCAGGAACTGAGTTCAAATTTTGATTTTTCCATTTACTGCCTGTGTGACCTTAAGAAGCTTGCTTAATTGTCGGGGCCTCATATTCTGCTTCTGTAAAATGAGGGGATTGAACTATATGAATTCTAAAGTTCTAAATCTATGAATGAATGATTATATGTGAAACACTTACTATATACCAAGCACTGTGCTAAGCACTGGGAATATTAAAAACAAAACAACACATACAACAATAACAGAAGGCCTGTCCTACCCTGCAGAAGCTTTCATTCTAATAGAGGAAGACAGTATAGTTAGGAGAGTATTGTATTCGGAAGAGTATTTTGGTTTGGAAACTTACCAGGTTGGTGATGAGATTGAGAGGGGAGCAGACTGATACACCCTTCCCAAGAGTAACGTTGTATTGATCTGATTATGGCCCCAGAACCAGAAATGGGTGGGTTAGTGTTGGCTCACAATAGTAAGGCAGTGGCAAGAAGCTGACCATTGAATAAAGGGGAACGTGTCTGGGACCTGCCTGTAATAGTGGGGTCTGGGAGGTTTTCCCCAGTTAAACCAGCAGGACCCTATTGTGAGAGTTCTGGGAAAGAAAAGATCCAAGATCATAGATTTAGAATCAGAAGGGACCTTAGGGCATATTGAATACCACCCCTTTATTTTGCAGGTGAGAATCTTAAAGAAGTTAAATAATTTGCCTAGGGTCATACTAGTATCTGAGGCAAAATTTGAATTCAGATCTTCTTGACTCCAAGACCCAGCTCTCTATCCACATTCTTAGGGCAGAGTCAAATGATGATGCCATTGAAGACAGAGACTTTCTTCATCTTTCATATAATGTTTTCCCCTGTTTATAGGGCCAGGGACTGGGGCTGTGATTTCACTGATAAAGAAATGGGAACTCCCAGATAGAAAAAAAGAAACAAAAACCCTGTCTATCAGTGCACATCTGCACCTTCTCTGCAAGAAGAGAGCCGCCTGGAACACTGAGAGAGGATAAGTGAAGTGGCCAGGGTCAAACAGCCAGTATGTGTCAAGACTTGAACTCATGTTTTCCTGACTCCAAAGCCAGCTCTCTAGCCATTATTCTACAGATACTTCTTCTTTTTTTTTTTTAAAAAAAGGCAGGAAAATAAAATGGGGAGATCAGATATGAAACCTGGACAAGGATCTCTAGGTGCCAATTTGGAACTGGGAACTGAGCTCACTTAATCAGAATTGCAGGAGAGGTATTGTTCCAGAAGGGGAATTGACCCAATTAACAGTCTGAGGCATCTTTTGGTATAGCGGAAGAGGGCTGGGTTTGGAGTCACATGAGTTCATATTCTAGCTCAATCTCAACCTGTTGCACTTTCCTCATCTATGATATTAAGGGTTTAGGCTACTCTGAGGTCTCTGGCAGCTCTTGAGCTATGATCTTACTATAGCAGTGTTTCATTCACTCAGATATATTAAATACCTACTGTGTACAGGGCACTGTGGTAGGCTCTAAGATAGATATAAAGATGAGGAGAAAACAAAAACACTCACCACCGTGGTAATTAACTTTCTAAGGCCTCAGGAAGAACCAATATGCACCCAAAGAAATGTAATACAAGGTAGAATATACTAAGTTCATAAACAAGGTGTAGAGAAACTGGTTATCCGGGAAAGTTTCATGGGGGAGGAGGCATGTGAAAAGGGCCCCAGTAGATCAGTGGGATTTGAACTGGAGAATGCTAAGGAAAGACATTACAGTGAAGGGAATAGTATGATCACAAAATCAGCTACAAGAAAGCTCAGTTCAAAGAACATTAGGTAGTTCAGTTTAGCTGGAATACAGAGCAAATAAGTCCTTCAATTCTCCACCAGGTTCTGTTCCTGAATTTCTGGGCTCCAAAACTATGCCTTCTCTACTGCTCACTCATCTTGGAGCTTTTCTCAAGGCCTGGGACCTCCTTGCCCTGGAACAAGTCTACCTTCCCTATGGCCTGATCACCTTGGAATATCCCTCTGCAAGGCCCGACCCCTTCCTCCCATTGGTGAGTTTTTCTAGGAGCCTCCATTTTGTGGACAGGCCCAGGCCAGCCTGCCTTCATTCTTCTGTTCCTGATTTTCTAGATTTCAAAACCATGTCCCCTCACTGGGCCCTCTTCTCTCCTCTCCTTCCCCGCATTAGAGTGTAAGTTTCTTGAGGATAGGAATTGTTTTTCTTTTTTCTCCTATTTGTATTCTCAGCATTTAGTACAGTACTTGGCACATAGTAAGTGCTTAATAAACACTTCCTCCCTCCTTCCCTCCCTTCCTTCTTTCTTCCCTCCCACCCTTTCTTCCTTCTTTCTTTCCTCCCTCTCTCCCTCCCTCCCTCCCTTCCTTCCTTTCTTTTTTCCTTCCTTTCTCCTTTCCTCCTTCCTTACTCCCTCCATCCCTTTCTTCCATCCTCTCTCTTTTCCTCCTTCCTTCCTTCCTCCCTTCTTCCATCCTTTTTTCTTTCTTGCCTTCCTTCTTTCTTTCCTTCCTTCCTTCCTTTCATAGCTACACCTTTAAGGAACTGAGATTCTAAAAGGCAGAGGCAGATCAAGGACAATTAGAGGGGTATCCTATGCCAAGGTGCAGAAACAGGAGATAGGATGCCAAATCAGGGTGATAGCTTAGTGAACCAGTTTGGTTGGACTGGCTTAGTGATTCCTGGCATTCCTTTGTCAAGGTACAAAGCCTTTAATTTCCATAATTAGTGGTAACTTTTAAAATACGTGTTGCAAGGGCTTCTCCTACATGTAATACGGGCGAGGGAAGGGGGGGGATCATTTTTGTGGTTCGAAGGGAGGCAGAATAGACATTTCTAGTCCTTTTTCTTTCCACCCTTCTCTAAGTGACACTTTATTTCCTGCCAGGAGAGGAAGCAGAAGGATGTGACAGAGGTTGCTCTATTCTCCTCAGACAGAAAAGATAGCAGGCTAGAATTCTATTTGCTCCCTTAAATATTGTTAATCTAGTGGACATGTTCATGTTCAAGCTAAATTTCTGATTGCTAGTCGTTAATTGGGGAATCAGGACACCAAAATTTATGCACAAGGCTTGACTCCTTCCCCACCAAATACCAATTCCACAGTGAAAACACACAGCACTTAGCAAAGAAACCCACTCGTCTAAATCACAGTCAGACGCGAATCAGAGAAAATATATGTAGGAGTACATATGCCAGACAATAGAGAGAAGAGGAGCTCTCCTATTAAGAGAGAGGTAAACTAAGAGACTCCCAGATCTCACCCAAAGGGAAGTTCCCTGGAGTCCCTAGTATAGCAAGCTAGGGATAGGAACATGATGGAGATTACCAGCTCCTCTCACATTGGCTTCTCCCTACAGTTTTTTCCTTTAGGTAACCCAGAGTGGGGTTGGCCTCTTCTTTGTTTTCTCTTGAAGCTGGAAGTCAGAAGCACCCAAAGCCTGAAGAAATTCAAAGCAGGTCCACAGACCTAAAGAAAATTGAATAGCTCTCCTCTCTCCCTCTCTCACAAGCTCTTATCCTCACCCAGGTGTAGGGCATTGACCTCCACCAATGAGGAGAAGGTCCCATACCATTGGGCTTTAGGACTCAGGTTGCATACAAATGCCAATGATCTATGAATTTAGAATGAGAGGATCTGTGTGACCTTGGGCAGATCATTTAACTTGCTAAGCATCCATCAGGGCCACTCACATTTCACCGTGTTATTCTAGGCATTTTAAAATGAGAAGAGCTCTTCAGTTTTCCCTACTCATTTCAACTCTATATATAGCAGCAAATGAGTGCTCCAAATGATGATCATATGTTAAGGAGAAAACCCATACACATCCTTGTGTGACCAAATGTGATGTATATAAAGCTATTCTGTATGGCTAATTGAGGCCTCAGGAGGGCTAGCAATGGGTCAGTTCTGCATCTAGGTTGGGGTGGTGGTTTGGCAGTTCACAAGACAGATTTCTAGCTTTCCTTTTCTATACAGAAAATGTCCCATCTCTGAAATGGGCTAGGTTGGGGAAAGGGGTCCAGGACATGAGCAAGGTGTTTTCTGGGACCTCTTCTTCCAAATCTACTCTTTGGGATATTTGAGTTTTGTAACCGATTGAGGGGGCTGAGAATCATGTGTTTGGAATCTTCCACTATCCACCAGGGGTTGGCTAACAAGGGGATGTGGAGGATCTAATCTATGATCGCAAGGGCTATGAGGCGCTTCCCCATCTGTAAAATGAGCTGGAGAAGGAAATGGCAAACCGCTCCAGTATCTTTGCCAAGAAAACCCCAAATGGGGTCACAGAGAGTGTGACACAGCTGAAATGACTGAACAACAACCCACAAAGGTCTACAGGGTAGTAGCCAGTTAATATGGTATGAGTCTTCCCAGAGAGTTGTGACTCTCAATTGCCTGGTCATTACCAGGAGGGCAGCCTTAGGCAAGTGGGGACCAAAGCTTCTCTGAAGGAGGGACTTAAAATTTTTCCCTTGGGATTATACATATGAATGATAACTCCAATCATACAGCAGAGAGAAGAAACAAACTTCCAATGCACAAAGATCCTAACATGGAAGAAAAGGCTTCAATGATGAATATGGCCTGTATAAATATATATATCCATGTATACACTTTCTAGCCAGCAATAGAAATTCATTTGCATTCCCCAGAGGAAGGACAGGATTTTCAGTTTCCAAAGAAGGGTCACAGAAACCACAAACCAGACACTGTGAATTGTGGCAGTTATGGCTTAAGAGGTAACCTAACTTCAGTTTTCTCATCTATAACAGTTGGATTAGATGATCTCCAGAGAAAGTTCTAGGTCTCTGATCTCCTTGGGGAAGGTAACACACTGACCTGAACTTGTACTAATACATTAATGGCTGATATCAGAGCCTTTTGTGGTAGTAGATTGTGGCAAAGAGAAAGGTCCTAGGTACTTAGTGAGAGGTGGCAGAAAGGAGGGAGAATGGTCAAAAAGGGGAGGCTGGGCACAATGTAGTTAAACCATCCACTTCACTACTTTGCCTACAACCAGCTCTGTTTGATTCTTGAAAACTGGGTGGGGTGGGGTGGGGTGGGGGGAGAAAATACTGGGAAGGGGCCCAAAGGCTAAAGGAGATTGCCTTGCAACAGCTGTTTGGAGTCTTGCAATTTTATACTCTGGTAGAGCCCTTCAATAACTCATTTAAGATTTCCCACAAGCCTCCTGGGGGAGTCCACCCCCTTCCCTCCACTTCCCTCCACCCCCAACGAAGTGTGAGAAATACTGCATTGCACTAGGCCTAAGTTTCACATCTAGTGCGTACAGCTAGTCCAAATGATTGGCTGTCTCTGAGGAGGCTTATTCTGGTGGCCAGCCAAGCGGTTCCAAAGTGTGGGTGGAGAGTGGGGGAAGAAGTGATGGGGAGGCCATTTCAGCCCTGCCTCCTTCTCCTATCATCCCTCAAAAGTCTTTGTGCTGTGTCCAGTACCATCCTGCAGTCTGTCTGCCCAGGGGCAGAAAGCCCAACTGCCACCCTAGACTCGTTGTACATTATGTACCCTGTGATCCAGTCCAACTGGCCTTCTCTCTGTTTCTCACAAATGACACTCCATCTATGTTTCCATGCCTTTGTGTTAGATGTCCACCATGCCTGGAAATGTACTTCCTCTTCACCTGTGCCTCATAGAATCCCTCTCTTCCAGATAGACTCAAACAATACTTTCTACATGAAGACCTTGATCCTCCCATTGCTAGTACCCTTCATGCCCAACCATTTCATATTTAATTTCTTTGTATTTCTTTGTATTTATTCTGTATATATTTTATAGGCACAGAATATCCATACATCCATCCATCTAATCTATCTGTATATTTATCATTTATCTAGCTAATCTATCTACACACACACACACACACACACACACACACACACACTTACCCTCGTGAGGGTAGGTGGCGCAGTAGCTAGGACACTGGACTTGGAGTCAGGAAGACCAGAGTTCAAATCTGGCCTCAGATATTTACTAGCTGTGACACTCTTGGCAAGTCACTTAACCCCTGTCTGCCTCAGTTTCTTCGATTGTAAAATAGGGACTATAACACCACTTACCTCACAGGGTTATTGTGAGGATAGAATGAGATAATATTTGTAAGGCACCTAACATGGTGTCTGGCACATAGAAGGTGCTTAATAAATGTTTATTTCTTCCCTTCCCTCCCCTGTTAGAATGTAAGCTCTTGGAGAGCCGGTATTTAATTTTTGCATTTATATTTTCAGTGCCTAGCAGAGTTCCTAGCACATAGTAGACCCTTAAGAAATGCCTTTTGATTGACTGATTGATACCTTCCCAGAAAGACTGGCCATGAGGACAGCTTCTAAGCTTCAGAATCAAGTCATCCTCACTAGTTGTGCCATTGGGGATAGAAAGGAGGAATCCAAAGAGCCCTGGCTGAATTGGGGCTCTCCAAATATGTGAAGGATCACCGATTGTCTCCATAAAAAGGAAATAGTTCTCTTTCTCTCATCAGCAAGGTTATTGCAGTAACTTCTGGTTGATAATAGTTCTTTGCATTTGCACGGTCTAACATTTCACAGTTTCATAAAATGCTTTGTGTCCACTGTCTCGTATATTTCTCACAATAATCACATGGGACAGATAAGGCAGGCAATATTACTTTCATTTTACAGGTGAGGAAAGTGAGGCTCAAAGAATAGCAGTATTAGTAAGAATAGCTATGACAAAAATAATTTACATTTATAAAGCACTTCAAGATTTGAAAAGCTCTTTAAATTGATTTTCTCATAGAAGGTAAGTAAGTGACTTTCCCTTGGTCACTGAGACCACTCAAGGCTCTGAGTCCCCATACAGCACAGTCCTTTTCCCCCACTTCTCCAGGCTATCTCCTGAGTTGACATAGGCCTCCTTGTATCATCAGCTCCAGTGATAATGTGCACCAGCAGCGCACCTGCCCTCACCCACTACAGGACCGGCCTCACCTTCTGTACAACCTCCTTCACCCAAATGCTTCCCCTATGTGCAGAGGACTCTGTCCAGAAAGGACAACTTGTGTTCACATTTTCCCAATGTACTGTCATTCCTTTTTAAGGGAGTAGTTTGAAATATGGCCCAGAAAACACCACTGAGTTGTTATATTGGTCAGGAAAATATGAGTGCTATGGTTATAAACATACCTTCCATCACCTGGAAATGGGAATATTTTCCCCTAACACAGGAAGGAAATGTCTTTCCCTCGTAGCCCCCACCATCATTTCCTTATGAATCGGGGCCATTCACTTATTGTTAAAATACCTTGACATAGCAGCTGCCAGTTAATTGTGCTTTATTAGAAGTCTATGATGACTATCACACCATGCGGCTTGGAGAAGCAATGCCCTTACTTACATTTCAGCCCTACTGAATTGAAAGAACAGACTTCTAAATTTGTTTTTCCAGGGGACATTGATTAAAAGAGTCCTCAAAGCTGCTTGAATGCAAAATTTCCAACTGTCTAAAATGAAAAGCTTTCCCAATCTCCATGCATTAGGCTGGGGAGAAAGTTTATTTTCCTACTGTGTGTAAATAATGGATTTTGCCTTTTATGGGAATCCATCATCAGAGACTATGCTGAAGACTCAAACAACGACAGTCTAAATTGTCCTGCAGTGACGCTAACTAGCTGGAACTAATTCAGAAATGTGTGCGGAGCATGATTAGGGTAACTTAGTGTGTGGGGGAGACCATCTCACCTGACTCCATCATCTCTCAAACCACAACAAATGCTGTTTGGCCCAAAATGACATAGACAATAGAGTAACCTCCTTATAAATTACACCTAGCTTTGTTTTGTGGGATTTTTTTAAAAGTCTCTTTCTTTGTCAGATACCAACTGTAAAAGCCAAAAATATTTCACCCTCATTTCATTGCTGAAAGCTTCAGGCACAATCAGCAGCAACGGCAGTAATTAATCTTCCCTCCAGAGATGGGAGCACATGTTCAAAGAGATTTTCAACCCACTCAAACAAACATCATGGATTTAAAATTCAACCAAAGAACTGAATCACTGGGTAAGATCCTTTGCATTTTCTATGACTTTGAGATGTTGACAGTGTGTGGTCAAAGATGGGTTTCTGACAAGTCATCAGCACAAGGTAAATAGGAAATCTAGTTCCGGTAAGTAGCCCTGTTTAAGCACAGTACAGGAGGGAGGAAAGCAGGAATAAATGTATTTACAATGGGCAAAGGGACTAATGGTATTTTTGTTCTGCAATTAATTAGATCCTTCAGTGTGACAGACACTTGTATAACATGCCAGACTTCCAAGAAGACATTTTTCTTTTCTTTTTAAATTAGTACTTTTTGGCTCAGCCTTACTTGGATGCCTATTTGGACATGGAAAGGATGCTGAATTCTCAAAGGCTATGCCAGCATAGCATACTGTGTCAGGATGGACCAAGTTAACCTGGCTTCAGGTATAGGCCCATCGACAAACTGTATATCTGTCATCCAAGGACCAGCAGTGCTTTGATCAGAGAGTCCCATGACCAAAAGGATGACGACATGCATTTATTAAGTATCTACTCTGGGCAGGCATTGTGCTAAGCGCTGGGGATACAAAGAAAGATAAAAGACAATCCCTGCTCTCGAGGAACTCACAGTCTAATGGAGGAGACAACATAAAAACAACTATGTACAAGCAACATATATGCAGATAGATTGGAGCTGGTCTCAGAGAGATGGCACTAACATTAAGGGGGACCCGGAAAGGCTTCTTATAAAAATAGGATTTTAGCTGAACCCCCAAGTGAGGCAGCAAAGCCAGGAGGGAGAGATAAGGAGGGAGAGAATTCCAGGAAAGGGGGATGGCCAGTGAAAATGGGAGATGGAATGTGTAGTTCAAGGAGTCAGCAAGGAGACCAATGTCACTGGATTGGGGATTACATGGAGATAAGGTGTTGATTTATCTTTTTGGCCAAATCACAAGAAAATCACAAGGTGGTTTAATACTAAGGAGTTGTGATCTGCTTTGGTTAGAAAAGTCTCCAGACTCGTAAAATTATAAATCATTTGAAATACTAAAATGAAGTGAGTCATTAGGACCACAAGGAAAAAGTGGAGAAGGAGTCAGGGAAAAACTGGACAAAGCAGTGAATGATAGACGAAGAAAGGGGGAGAGAGAGAAAGCAAAAATATGTTTTGGAAAATGTTTAGAAGTGAAAAGGAACCCCAGAAGAAAGGGAAAAGATTCATGAATTTTAGCTGTTGAGAGGAAGATGAGAGGGTTAACCAAGTAATTCCATGCTGGGCTATCTGGCCACCAAGAAATGGTTGGGGTTTTAGGCTTTGGAATGAATCTTTCCAGCTTAGAGAAATCAGATTTATTTATAATGCATTTGGAACTGCTGTTACATTATCTCACATGGGCTCTGAAACAGGACATCAGTTCCTTAGGACTTTCTGGATCATCCTCTAATCAACATTCCAAGATGTGGCCCTAAAATTTCCTCAGTTTGTTTCAAATGTCAACAGCTTCCTGATAGGAGAATGGGGGCATTGTCCCATCATTCTATCTGTCTGTCAGGAATCCTGGTCCTAGACAAACCCCTTACCTTACTATGTTCACACTGCTATGGAACATGGGCCGTATGAACATGAAAGACCCTTTGTAATCCTGCCATGTTGCTATAAAGCCAGCCTGCTGGGTGGTGATCTGACCTGCCCTGAATGGGGAGTATGATAGGCAGGATGTGGTGACTTCTTTTCTGCTGGCATCAAGTAGACTTTAAGCTTTTCACCATAACTGTGAAAAACAGGCTTGTGATACCACCTCCTGCATCATTTTAATATTAGAACTCAAACCCTTGAAGTAGCATTGTTTAATTGATAACAGAATAATAACAGCTGCTAGTTATTGTTGTTATTGTTTGTCCTTCATTCTTGAAGAGGACCATGACATCAGGAAGGTGATGCCATGACTTGGAGGTGAATTGGATTTAAGTGAGGCAGGGCTGTGCAAAGTCACCATCATCACTTTCTGCTCCGGAGCCATCTGGGTTCACTCTTGCTCTAGAGTGAATGACAATTTGGCAAAGCTATCTCAGGAAGTTCCTTTTCTTTTTAAATTTTTTATTATGTTTCTTTTTTTTTTTAATGTGAGACAATTAGGATTAAGTGACTCACCCAGACCAGAGTCACACAGCTAGTGGGTGTTATGTGTCTGAGGCGGCATTTGAACTCAGGTTCTCCTGACTCCAGGGCCCGTGCTCTATCCACTGTGCCACCTAGCTGCCTCGGAAGTTCCTTTTCTTTAGAGAGACAAATTAGCCCATGATCTAATCCAGGGGTAGGGAACCTGCAGCCTCGAGGCCACACGTGGCCCTCTAGGTCCTCAAGGTCCACCCTTTGACTGAATCCAAACTTCACAGAACAAATTCTTGGGATAATATCAAGATAATAATATGCCCTCTCCCCCATCTCCATGGATGAAGTCTATCAATATACGGCAAAAAAACAAAAACAAAAAACAAAAAAACGAGGGGTGTTTTTCTTTTTCTGAGCTGGGAAACCTAAGTGACAAAGGAGTGAAGCAGTTCTTCCGAGGCTGTGATCCATCTGTCAAATGGATGAGGAAGGAACCCAAACTGCCCCAGGAATGTATAATGGTGATGATGTCTCTCCTTCCCCACCTTCATTGTCTAGTGAAAGAAAAAAAAGAGTGGGTTAAATAGCCTCTATTTTATGAAAGTGAAAGAAAAAAAATATGTCCCACCTGAAGGGATCCAGCTGAAGGGGCTGGTTTGGGAAGTAGAGAACCTGAGATTAAATCCTAGCTCTGCAACTTAATACCTGAGTGACCTTGGACAAATCACTTCGTCTCTACAGGCCTTGGTTCCTTACCACTAAAGGAAGGCATTCCAACATGGCCACTCAGTTCCCTTCCAGCTCCAAATCTGTAGTCCTAAAGAGAATTAGCTGGCTAACAATTTACTTCCCTCGAGTGAAAACTTGCTGTCCTTGGTCTAAAGAAAAATGGAATTATCGTATCAGTTGCTTACTTTAAAACTGATATAAATAGAAGCATGAAATTAACGATTGTTAATCTTTCTTTCTTTCCTCCTCCCTCCCTCCCTTCTTCCTTCCCTTCCTCTCTTTCTTCCCTTCTATCCTTCCTTTCTTTCCTCTTCCCTCCCTTCTTCCCTTCCCTTTCTTCCTTCCTTCTTTCCTTTCTTCCTTCCTTCTTTCCATCTTCCTTCCTTCCTCTCTTTCTTTCTTTCCTCCTCCTCCTCCTCCTCTTCTTCTTCTTCTTCTTCTTCTTCTTCTCTCTCTTTCTTTCATCCCTTCTTTCCTTCTATTCATCCTGACATCATACACAAAAAACAACTTTGGATCCCATGATACACTGACATGGCCAAAGTCACACTGCTAGTTAGTGGCAAAGTTGAAACTAGAACCCAGAGCTCCTGTTTCAGCTCTTTCCTTAATTAGCTATGTCACTTTAAGCAAGTTAGTTCTATTCTATTCGCAATGTCTTCAATTGCAAAAGAATGGGATTGCTCTTTTTTGAGGGCAACTGGGTGGCACAGTGGATAGAGTGACAGCGCTGGGGTCAGGAAGACTCATCTTCCTGAGTTCAAATCTGGCCTCAGACACTTACTAGCTGTGTGACCCTGAGCAAATCACTTACCCTTGATTGCCGCAGTTTCCTCATCTATAAAATGAGAAGGAAATGGCAAACCACTCCAGTATCTTTACCAAGAAAACCCCGAACAACTCAACAACAACAAGAACCACGGGGGTTGCTCTTTATCTCTTAAGAGTGTTTCCAGCTCGAGAGTTTCTTGGTACTCTATTGTAGAAATGGTCAACTGCTACAGGAGGCCCTCTTCTCAAAATTTTCCCTGATGGGCCATCAAACAACAGGAGTGTATGGTTGTATAGCTCAGCCCTTTGCCCCCCACCTCTTTATTATAGATTCACATTCCTTAATTAGATTGTAAACTTCTCAAGGACGAAGACTCTGTCCTCTATTTCTTTAGTATCTCTCCACAGTGGCTAAGTGATAGTGTCCGAGGTTAGGTACACCGAGAGCTTTAAAACAGTTGTTGACTTATTAATGACTGTTTTCCCACCCGCCTCCCCTTCCTCACTCCAGGGTGGCCCTTGGATCTAAGAGTTAGGTCCATGGAGATTGGAGAATGGCATTCCCACAGAGATTTGCCGTCTTCCTCCACCTCTTTTAAGAACTAATTAGGATGAAGGGACAATAGTAGGCTCATGTACAGTGGGCACCCCGTGCATTTATGAAAGCTTCTGGGTCTTGGGCAGCATGCCTCCTGGCTAACTGGCCAGACCACCTCAGGACGCTAAGACACTGATTTTTGTTCTTCTGCCTGTTATTTTTCAACTCCCCCCCTCCCATTTTTTTTCCAATTTCCTTTTCCTGGGAGCTGACACACTTATTTCTACTCAGGGTGCTTGGCCTCGCTCTTGTGAGCTTCATTCTGTAACCCATAGCAACAAGAGAAGCAGGTGATCACATTGACTCCCTGCCGCTGGGCTTAGGGCAGAGCTGCTGAGCTGAGGCTCACAAAGGGAGGAGCCTCTGCTGACTGCAGTGCCAATAACAGCCTGAGCCTTGTGACTGGCTCTGGGAGCTCAGGGCTTCTGGGTCACAGGGAGGTGGCTGCTGCTCTAGGGGTTGCTGGAGCATCCTTCTCCCCACTGCTTCTTATTAAAGCAAGTATTCTTAACCTTTTTTGTGTCACAGCCCCCTTTGGCAGTTGGCTAAGAGGATGAGCTACTTCTCAGAACGATGATTTTAAATGCATAAAACATGTAAGATTACAAAAAAAAACCCCAGTTATATTTAAGCCCAGTAGTCAAAATATTTTTTAAAATTCATCAATATAGGTTGCTCTCAAGCTAAATGTGATCTTGCACACCCTGTCAAAAATACTATTTCCAATATTATTCTAAAAGAATGCCCCTAAATTGTCAGACCTGGTCACCATTTCAGGTGTTTTTTGCTTGATTCTTTTTCTTTTTCCATTTATCCAATTTTACAAGGTATATTTGTTGACTTACTGGGTTAGGAAGAAGAGTATTTTTAGAAATGTTTATAATGCAGTGACAGAAAGTATGATTCATATGTATACGTATACATATGTGTGTGTATAATTTTTAAAGGCTACCTCAGTAGCCCAAGACCCCTATTTTATGTTCTTAGCATTATTTTCAGGGGAAATTGTGGAGAATAAAAGAAGCTTGTTTATTTTTTATTAGCAAGGCCTCAGAATTTCATTAAGACTAGAAAAGGATGTTTGGGTTTGTTTGGGGGAAGGGGTATATTTCAAAATATGGTTATAATAACCAAACAATTTATTTGCAGTCCAGAGCCTTTCTCGCTCAGGACTTGTGAGATCCAGAAAGAAGTTTCAGCCCAGCTCAGATATAGTAACAAGCTTTTAGCAAGGTCTTGTTTTTGTCTAATTTTCCAGCTGGGCTGACAGAAGGAACAAGGAGGTCAAGTGATCTGCCCAAGGACGCACAGTGAGCTTGGTTTGCCAAAGAACATTCTGGCTTTAAGGATCTAATTAAATTTCACTCTGTAGATTTTCTTTTTCTATTCTTGTTTAAAAACACACTTTCAGCCTATCAGTGACACCCAGAGACATCCCAAGATGGCTGCTTCTCAGGGAAAGTGGCAAGACACTAGGGGAACCACGCAGAGCCCAGGTGTTTTGATTACAGTATGACCATGTCAGGCCATCCTTAATGCATTTTGGCTGGAGGAGAGTCCACATTGCTGTGGCACAGAAAGGAGAATTCTGTTCTGAATAATGCTTTGTCCCCCTGAATTCTGGAGTCTTTGCTCTGGTGGGTGTCTGTGGAATACTATATTGAGAGATGCGCAGCAATTCCTGAAAATATTTGTTTTCCACCTACTGCCTTTGTCTCTTTGGAGGGATGATAGCCTTATGATGAAGGGGAAATCTCTCATTCTGATCATCTTGCCTTGCTTCAGAGACACACTGAACCTGTCACTGCAAAATAGTGGGGATTTATTCAACAAGCATTAATTGTCTACTATATGCAAGGCATTATATGGAGGGGGAGAAGGGCACAAACATTTATTAAGTACCTACTATATGCCAGGCAGGCTAGGTGTTAAGTACTTTACAAATATTACAGGGGATACAAAGGTAGATATGAATGAATAAATTAAACGGACATATCAAGTGCTTTCCATGTGCTTAGTGGTGAGAATAAAAATAAAAAGTGTCATTGAAGTGCTTATATCCCATTGAGGGAGACAACCAGGGATATGCAGGTAAATGTTTAGCAACTGACCCTCAGAAAAAAAACATTGTGTACACAAGGCACACATTTTTTTTTGTTTGCCATTTTCTGAGATATAAATGCTCACCCTAAAAATTTTCCAATTGGCTCCCACAAGCTGGCTCCAGAACACTTTTGAAAACACATAAAGGGTAGTAGCAGCCAAGGAAAGGACTCAAGATACAATGTAAAGAAAGCTGTTCTCAAAGAGTTCACAATTCAATGGGGGAGAAACAACACATTCTTCAGTAAAGGAGAGAGTGATAAATAAAAAGGAGAGATCCAGTCAAAATTCTTGAAGAAACTTGAGGGAAAAGAGATCACTTTCAGCTGTGGAGGGGGTTCAGGGAAGGCTTCATGGGGGATGGGACATCTGAACTGGTCCTTGCAGGAAGGTAGGTGCTTCAACAGAGCAAGGTGGAGGGATTCCCATTCTAGGCATACAGAGTGACCAGAGAAAAAGCATGGAGACTAAGACATTTCAGTTTGATTGAAATATAGACTACACAAAGGGGAGCAATATGAAATAATATACCAGAAAGATAAGTTAGTGCTAGATTGTAGAGGGTCCTAAATACCAGGATTGATGTGATACTTTATTTAGTAGGCATAGAGTAACATTGGACTTTTGAATAGACAAGTGACTGGATCAGAAGACTACATTAAGAAGCCTTTTCAGGTATTGTAGTGAAGGATAGATAGATAGGCAGCAGGGAAGTAAGTTAGAACTCAATTACAATAACCCAGGCTAGAAGATAGGAGAGTCAGAGCTAAGGCTTTGACAATGAGAGTAAAGTAAGGGAGAGATACAAAAGATGTTTTCAAGGTCCATTGGATAGAAGCTGAAAACTGATTAGATATGAAGGATTATGAAAAAACAGTAAGATGTCAAAGGTGACTCCAACATATAAATCTGGGTAACTGGAATTGTGACACCATCAACAGAAACAGAGACATTTGAGGAAAGAGCAGATTGAGGGGGGGAAGAGATAACTGAAACTCATACCTCCTCAGTACCCCCTGCAACCCAAAATTCTTTGGCCCCATGAAAATGCAAATTCTTCAGTAAAACTGACTATGCGAAGTTCCATACCTACCACTGTGTTACATATACCATGAGAAACTAGTGTCCCTACTTGTTAAATGATTCTTAATGATAGTAGATCTGTCTAAAGGGAATTATGATATAAGATGTCTTCCTAGGAGAACACATAATCTAGTGCCATGTCTGTGTTCTGGGAAAGAGACACTACAATTATCTTTTCCACATAGCAGGGGTTAGGGGTGTGGCACCCCTGTGATCTGGAAAATCTGCATAAAATTTTTTGACCCTCCCTTCATACCAGAGAAGAAGTCTGGATTATTATGGTATTAAAAGATAAAGTATGTTGATATTATACAATACTATACATATATTTTATGCATTTCTGAGTTTTTAAACTTTTTCTGTGTCATATGCTGGTCTTTGCATGACATTTGTGGCTTCCACAAAACTCTCCAAAAGTTCCCATTTAATTTCTTATGCCGACCCATGATATATAGAAACCACGACGGGTAAAGTCACAATGTGGAACAGATAACTGTATTGTGCTCTGAGCCCTACACATCTCTCATGGAGAACTGTGCTCCTGTAAGAACAAACATTGACCCGAACGAAGCATAATTTTTGCAGCCTCTGCAGTCTGGTGTTTAAATATCAATATAGTGTTAGAGAATGTTTTCCAGCAGGAGTTGTTGATAACTGTGATGATAACATAACAAATTCCCACCTGTCCATTGAATGCCTCTGCCTGCCGTTTCATTCTATCGCTCCCAAGGAGCTCCCAGTAAGATGAAGTGACCCCTATTGATATTGCCAAGAAAGGGACCCTAAAACAGTTCATTAAATCTAGAAACAACATTAGGTTTTCAGATCTAGACTAGGTGCTTTCCTTATGAACCAAAACAGCTGTAACAAGGTCTCATTGGCTATAATTTCCTGAATCCCTTGTTTATAACAAACGATCAAGCTAATAAAGGTTTATGACTTGGCCACATCAGAAGTCTTTCCCCTTTCCACAACAAATTCAAAAATTCACCCAGACCTATTCCATGTCCTTAACATTAAAAACACTGGTGATTCCAGGGAACAATAGAAGAGGAACAAAATTTGCATCACAAACTGAGCAAATCAAAAATTCCCTTGTCATTTTTTTTTTCCCCGTGTGCCTGGATTTTGGAAATGCTAGTTAAGGCCTTTTGGCCCTGCTATGGGAAGCCACCATTAGCAAAGAAACATCTGCCATGCTCCCTCTGTGATCATCGCCAGAGGAAGCTTCAGCAAAATCAATTACTCCACTCATTCTCTTGGCTCATTCCTTTATTTCTTTGGTCCCTTTCCTGTCTTATATCAATAGTAATCACTTCATCTTACCCTGTATTGCTTTGGTGCTTGTTTCTAACCTCAAGGGACAAATATGCTAAATCTGGTATTTATAATGAAGAAGAAAATGAATGAAGAGAGTTGTGGCTAGATTGAAAGACTCCCAATGTGGGCTCACCCTTATAGCTGCTGGTGGTAGTGAGGAAGGCAGGAGGAGTAGAAGGATGTCCCTCCTTTCTTGCTGATAGGAATGGGGGCATTTGAAACCTGGGAGAGGTGGATAGAACATGGAGCTTATCCAGTAAAAAAGTTGTCTAAGGCTCAAGGGAGTTTCTGTTATCTTAGCTCTTTCAATAACCTGGGATCTATAAAGTCCCAGAAATGGGAATTTGGCCATAGGTCCAATAGGGGATGAGCTTTGAACAAAGGGAGGATGCTAATTTTAGAGCAGAGTTCTTAACCACTTTTGTATCATGTACCAGTTTGGCAATCTGGTGAAGTCTTTGGACTTCCTTAGAATATCAATTGTAAATGAATAAAATGAAATGCATAGGATTACAAAGGATATCAAAGTTGAATGAACATAACAGCAGTAACTAAGACCACAGCTATTGATGTTTATAGATTTTAATATTTGACCTTGTGATATTTTCACACTTAATTTATAGATGAGGAAACTTAAGTAGAGGGAAGTGGGATATGATTCCTGATTCAGCATCTAGCACTCTACCCACCCATTCCATGCTCACCAACTGTTTGACATCGGCATGTCACATAACCTCCTCAAGACTCGGTTTTCTCAAGTAAAAATAATGAAGAAATTGGACTAGTTATTCTCCCCTGTCTAGTTCTAAGTCCCATGATTTTAGAACTTCCAGTAGAAGATATGTCCCTTGAAGACAGGGGCTGTTTGACATTTTTTTGTCTTTGTGTTCCCAATGTTTTGATTGTAATAGGTACTTAATAAATGTTTGAGCCATTAATTGAATCTAACCTTATCTTACAATTGAGGCCCCTTAAAATAACCCTTCCCTCCACTCTTTACCTCAAAAGTCCTAAACCCTACTTGAGTAAAAAAAATTGGGGCCATCTAGCCCGAGCTCCCTTTTTTTTCTCTATTATATCCCTCGAAACCTCTCTTATATTGCCATCTACAATCCTCATCTCCTTTGCTCCAGTTTCTGATAAATAGGGAACCTTGTCCTTGTCAAGGTCAGCTACTTCAACTTGTATGCTTGAAATATGCATCTTCCTTGACTGGTCTCTTCATTCTACCTGGTTACTGGCATATATCCTTGCCTTCCTTTTTATCATAAGAGGAAGGAGGGAGATACTGTCAAAGCCTTACTTGTTGGTGCAGAAGAGATGATGGTCTGTGATAAGGTCTGCCTCATGGATTGTGGTCTAAGGAAGAAAAATTTAGACCCCACCTTTACCTGGCAGTATTAGTCCATAAAGATCAACTCTTCATGATGAGAACTCACCCACTTTTTTGAGATCTGAGTTTCTTTTTGTTCTTTTATTGATTTAAATGACTTATTATTTGGGTATGGTGGGAAGTGAGTTGTACTAACTTTATCTGGTATCCATCCAGGGTTGAATGAATGGTACAAAATAAGTTAGACAAACTCTCAAAGTTAATAGGCATTGATGTAGTAGGATCACTGGAACTTCTTCCTTTAAATAAAAGTACAAGTTTGGGTGACCCAACAGGCCACAGAAAATGCCCCGTTGGCCCCTGGAAACATCATAGATCCATCAGCTTTCCTCCATGGTGATCTCCAAACACAATGGGAAATATTTTCTCTTAAACTAGAAGCTCTACTTCCACAGATAGAAGGCAATAGAACCAATCAACAGAGGACTGGTTTTCTGTCTTCCTTGCTTATAGGATTTCCATCTTGGGTATCATTATGCATCTTCTTTTTCCCTATTATTTTTCAAATGTGACTCAGACTCAGTTGAAATATAGACACTAAGAGGTTCAACAGGTATATCAGAGGGTAGGCAAGAGAGGCAATGATATATATATTGACAAAAAATGCAGGCAGTCTGCCATTTGTAAACAATCCATAAATTAAATTCTAATTTCTGCCTTTTCCTGGCTCTCCGTATTGTCTCTTCTTAGCCAGTTGTATGCCAGAGCCATCACTAGTACTAACATTAGGCCACTGTGAAAATACTCATACTTCTTAGAAAATTCATGAGTTTAAAATAGACAGCCCTGTGAGGTTGATAATATAAATATTATTACTCAGTTTTCAAATGTGGAAATGAAGGCTTGACCTCCCAGAGGTCAAGGAACTTGCCTAATGGTCATACAAACATTATATGCCATAGGTGGGATTTGAGCCTAGGTCTTCTGGTGCCTGGAATAGACCTCTTTCCACCATGTTATTACTTTCATGAGATGAGTCTGTGAAAAGCAGAGAAACTTGGAGGAACTGACCTTAGGGACAAACTTCCAGGAAGGACTAGCCTGCCTATGGAATGGCCTGTTGACCATAAATAGCTTATCTTCTACAGCCTGAATATCTTTACAGTTATGGCTTCCACATCGTGACTTTTCCCATCATGGTTTTGGTATATCACGTGTTGGCATGGGAAATTAAATGGGAATTTTGGAGGAGTTTTGCAGAAGCTGCAGATGACATGCAAAGGCCAGCAGAGGACACAGAAAAAGTTTAAAGCCCAGAAATGCATGAAATATATGTATAGTATTGTATAATATCAACTCAAATTTTACAATAAGGTACTGTAAACACCCCATAAAATAAAAAGAAAAAATTCAGATTTCTTGTCTGGTACAAAGGGAGGGCCAGAATTTTTATGTGGATTTTCCTGATTGCGTGGGCATTGCACCCTTACCTCCTGCAATGTGGAAGGGATAACTATACTTTGATTTGTTTTACTTCGTGAAATCTTATGAATTAGAGATTTATTTAGGTTAACAAACACCTTTATCTAAAATGGCAAAAAATATGTAGAAAGGTTAATAGGCTATTTAGGCATTCACATATTACCACAAATTTGTTCAATCACACATTGATTCCTTCCACACACCTAGTGGGCTACTCTGAAATGGGGCCTTATGCTACCCCTGGAAGCGAATGGGAGGCTAAAATAACCAACAACAGTAAAAGTTACAGTCTTAACATTCTACCTTATCAAAATTGGGGAGGGGCAAAGGTAGGTAATTTTCAAACATAGGGCGGAGGGGCCTAGTGCTACAGTAGGAGATAAGGGCAATATGGTCACCTGGGCCAACAAACGTTGAGAGGAGCACTAGGGTCACTATGGTTTGGACAATAGTGTCTTGTTGGGTGCAGAGACAGAAGAGGACATGGTTGGTACTTTTCATAGTGCGGGGGAGATATACCTAGGATATTCCAATAGTACTGAGATCATGGGGAACAGTCATATCAAGTGGAATCTGCTGACACCATCATTTCTGTGGTAATATTTAGGGAAGCCATTTATTAGTCTCTCCAATGGCTAAATCAAGCAGAAAAGAGTGAATAAAGTGCTGGCAAGGCAATTGAGGTTGGGAGGCCTGGAGCAGCTGTGGAATCTTTCATTTTGTGTCCTCAGGCTTTATTCCCTTGGGATCTCATTGAAGCAAGTGGAGATATTCATAGGTGTATAATGGACTGAATTTGTGTTTTAAAGTACTCCAAAATCCACAAGGTATGGATCAGGAGCAACTGATGATACCATATTTCAGATCCAGCTTATAAGTGCCTATCCAAACTGTACTGGCTACATCTACTCCTGACTGCCTACCATGAGGGACAGAGCTTGCCTATGCCTGGTGACCATCATTGGACACATGACAGCTAAGAGGTAAGAAAGAATTAGAGAAAAGGAGGAGGGAAAATGCCGAAGACAAATTTTGCCTATCCAAAGTCTTGCTCAGAGATAACTTTGTACCCAGGAAAGGGGAAGGAATCTTTAATGCCTTTTTCTTTTCCTTCCTTCAATGGATGACTCCTGCTTCCTATATTGCTCAACTGGCCAGTTCCAGTTGGGTGCCCAGTGGGGAAGCTTCTACTTTTTATTCACAGAAGTTGTTGTTTGTCTTCGTTCTCAAAGAGGATCATGACATCAGGGAGGTGATGCCATGACATGTAAGTGCATTGGATTTAAGTGAGGGAGGGCTGTGCACTGGTGACTTTGAACCACCCTTCCTCACTTAAATCCAATTCATTTACATAACATCACCTCCCTGATGTCATGATCCTCTTCAAGAATGAAGGACAAACAACAACAACCTGCTTTCAATGCCCAAGATTCACATTGATATTGTTTAGCTACATTATGGGTTAAATAGGCCTTGTGTGCTGGTCTGGGAATTGAAATTCTGTGTCTAATGGTGTTACTGCTTATCTGCATTGGTAGAGGTTGATTCTTTATCAGTTTACTCCCTGCACCAATGAAATCACAGGTCCTGACACATTATTGTTTGTCCTTCCTTCTCAAAGAGGACCAATGACATCAGGAGGGTGAGGTCTTGACTTGCAAGTGAATTGGATTGAGTGAAGCAGGGTTGTGGAATCATCAGCCCCACTCTCTCCTCCAGAATCATCAGAGTCCAGTGGCCAAGACATAGTTCAGGATGGCTGGCGACGGTTCAGGATGCAATGGGAGACCTTGATCTTGGAGCTAAAGCTTTCCCCAGGTCCCACTTTGTCTGAGGCAATACTCATTCAGTAGTTAAAGGCTAGGTGAGAATTGACACAAAAGATGGCCTGCTGTGTCTCCACAAAAGAATCATGCTGGGAGGGAAGACCCTCTGAGTATCTGGCCAGAACAGAAACAATTGCTGTTTATACTCTGGTCCAGATAATATATTATAAATATACATTATATATTATAAAAATTATATGAGTAATTATATATATTATAAATATAAATAATTAAATTTATATATGCTCATATACATATACACGTGTGTATGTGTGTGTGTGTATGCGTGTGTGTGCTGTTTCTATGGAAAAACGTATTCTAAGTGCTGAACAACTGTGTTGTGAACAAACTTTTGGCTTTCAACTTGTTCATAAATTGCAAACTGCTTTTACTATGAGATATTCCCAAATGCATTAGTCTGACCTCCTACCTTAATCCAACAAACACCAATGAAAATAAATCTGTACATTAATGTCATTAAAATCAGGAACATGTGAGATTCTACATGCTTTAAATTTTTTCAAAGAACCACAAAAATTATGTCAAAACAACATTTTTTTGGCCTTTTTTTTTTCTTTTTGGTGAGGCAATCGGGATTAAGTGACTTGCCCAAGGTCATGCAGCTAGTAAGTGTCAAGTGAAAAACCACATTTTTAAATAGATATCTACTAAGAGTATCAAAATTCTTTTGCTAACTTTAGCTACCTCACATTTATTTAGAGACATGTTCATCTATGTCAGCACAGATAATTTTATAATAGGAATATTTTCTTTTCATTAATATCTAGACAAGTTATAGCAATGGTGAAATTTCATATAGGAATTTATCATAATAATCAGTGCATTTACATATCAGGGGATTGTCCTTCCCCACCATTCACTTCTACTATTTTTTTCTGAGAAGGGAGACTTCTGAGTTCAGACCATGGTCCCATTTTCCAGATGTAAGGAGAGAAATTGGTACTGTGAAGAGTTGGACATGACTGAAATTACTCAACAGCAACAAACTCATCTGTCCTACAGGTATTAGTCTGCACAGGCCTTCTAACAGTAAGTGACCTTACATTTGTATAGTGCCTTAAACTTTCACCATGGCCTCATACCTATCCCCTTTTTATTATTTCAATGTATTTGATGTTCACTCAGCTTTGAAAAATTGCTCAAGCAACCACTGGATTCCCAGGACAAGCTGTCCTGTTCTTGTGGGATCATATTTTTTTTTAGTACCTTTCTTGGTTTTTCAATTTGGCTGCACAGATTCTCTCTTCTATATTTCACATCCTGTATTCAACGTTTCATACTTTCATGGCAATAAAAGGCAATTTGACACATTCTCCCTCACCTCCTCCCATTCCTCTTTTCCCCTGATATTCTGTATTTTAACTTGCTACGGTGAAGGCAAAGACTTTCTTGTCCTGACAAAGTCTCAGGCTAATGAGATGGCCACGTCAACAGGACTGCTTATGTTAAAAGCTGTAAATTTCCCAAAGATCTGGACAAATTGTTTCTTTCTCACATCTGTCATCTTTTCAGGTGGTCTTCCCCAAGGTCCTTTAGATCCAAGTTGTTGAACAGGAATCTCTTGGGGCAACTCATTTAATCCCCTCCCCCAGACTTTTAAAGATGGAGACAAGCATCAAAGTTAAGGTCGGTATAGGAATAATTCCTCATCCTGTTTTTGTCTTTCTCTTTTGTCAGTTACCTCAGTAGTTCCACAGTTGCATTTACAGGATACAATGGCCATTTCCTTATTTTGTACAGCTATTTTTATTAGGTGGCAGATGCTGGACATGCTGGTTCAGCAAGGGTTAAAACTCAGCTGTTGAGTTGATGTGCAGATAGCCAAAATGTGATGCCTTTGAAGTGTGACTGCAGTCTTTTAAAAGACAATCTCTTTAATTCTCTACAGATTCTTTCTGATTAACGGCATAGAAGTATTCTATTGATTCTATACATGAGTTGTACTGATGTCAGAAGTGGAGCTAATCCTTTAAAAATGTTTATATATATTTTTATTAAAAGGCGATTCAAATTTGAAAGCCCATCCAAGGCACTGTACGCATACCCGATTTACTGCCATATGCTCTTCTTGAGCCATAAAGCTGCTGTAAAAATCATATAATGCTAGCAAGAATATCCTTCATTTCTTTGTGAAGCTAAATGAAATCAAATATAAAGTTTGTGATACATTAAATCACAAACATAAATATGTGCTTTACAGCCAGCTGTTACATCTGAGTGTGCACATTTTAAAATAGAAACATTTACCCAACATGCTGATTAGCAATTTCAGTCCTGAAAAGCCTGGTTACATTTAAGATGCAAAAGATTAAAACGACCAAACAGATAAAGTTAATAGTTCATCTTCCTAAATGCTTTTCTCTGCTTTAAGTCTTAAAGTTCACTGGAACTCTGCACACTGGTGATGCTTTGATGTGGGGTTCATGTTTAACTCATATGATCTTGCGGGAACAGAATCCAATGGCATCATCAGCATTCAGAGGAATGTTCTGCATGTGTGGATGCAGTGTGTGAATGGATGATATTTGCAGCAATGTGCACACAGACACATGGAACAAAGGGTTTCCCAGGCATGCATAGTTTCACAATCACAGAGGCTACAATTGCGTTACCTTCATTTGGACTGAGGCTCATCTCGATTGAAACCGTTTCCTTGCTCTGTGATTTTTTTAAACCTGCGTTCTGTGCAGAAACACTGTGCCAAGGAGCAAATGTGGGATCATCTGGAATCTGAAACGAAGCTCCTGGTGTAGATCTTATTTGCCCGTGCTGATGGTGTTTTCCTATCAGTATGTGCTGCAGAATGTTAAAATGTCTGTAGTCCTTTGGTATGTGCTCACTATAAGCAGTTCAAAAGTGCACACGATGCTGTATGTCCTAATAATATTTATCTACATCTCAAACAGTATAGGACTGTCAAAGAAAATCCTGCATGCAAACAAATGATCGAATGCAGAGGGACTCTTTACTTTAGTCTTTTCTCTTTTGTCCGACAAGCTAATGCAATAAGGCTGATAATAAAAGGTTGTGGAGTAGGCCTAAAGCCTATGACAGATCAAAAAGAAATGTTAGAAACCGATGAAGCTTTTGCACAATTAGATTTTTTTTTTGAGGCTGTACTGTTAGGTTTGTCCAGAGCCCATTCATTTCTGATTGATGGTAAAATCATAACTACATCATATTAGCCGTAGAGTTCACTAACAGGTTACTGCAGATTAATATTGCTACTGCTGTTCACTTACTTACCATCAAAGCCACAGAAATATGAATTGAGCCTTCCCTCTAACAAACCCCGCATATTAAAAGGTAAGGTGTTTTACTGAACAATCTCCATCCTGTCACAGGGGAAGGATGCAAACAATGTCTATTTGAGAGATGTATGTAGATCCATAGCAGCATACTAATTAGTTCTGGAGGGAGGAGATGCTGATCATTGGCTACCTCACAATTCTTTTCCTCACCTTCTGGGGGCCTTCCAAGCTCTTGGCTACGTGACTCCTCAAAACACCGCAATGTGCCAGGCAGCAAGCCTTGATGATTTAAATGCGGGCTGCCAGGCAAATTGCAGGGACATAAATTTGTTCGGTGTGCTGTGCCGTGTGTGCATATGAAGCACAAGGAAGAAATGAGTGCAATGTCTTGTTTCAAATGAATACTGGAGGTAAAATGCATGGAGATTTGGCACGGTTTTCCATGGGGTATTGCCCAGGACAAAGAAGACTTGGAGACTTTGTATCATCTTTAAGTACCTTAGCAAATGTTGTTCTCCTGTATTTTAAATGCTTTGTGAGGGAACGCAGAAAATTAAAGCTAGTTGTTTTTTTACCAAAAGGAGATTTTTCTATTTCCCCTTTCACCATAGTTTTTACTTTTGTTGTTGTTCAGTCATTTCAATCATCTCCGACTCTTCGTGATACCATTTGGGGGTTTTCTTGGCAAAGATGCTGGAGTGTTTTGCCATTTCCTTCTCCAACTCATTTTACAGATAAGGAAACTGAGGCAAACAGTTAAATGACTTGCTCAGGGTCACACAGCTAATAAGTGTCTGAGGCTGGATTTGAACTCCGGAGGATGAGTCTTTCTGATTCCAAGTCCAGTGCTGTATCCACTGTGCCACCTAGCTGCCCCAGTTTTTACTTTAGAGATATAGATACAGAGAAGGGAAAGAAACAAGCATTTATTAAGCACCTACTAAATACCAGGCAGTATGTTAACATGCCTTTATAAATATTATCTGATTTGAGCCTCACATCTCAGGGAAGTAGGTGCTATTGTTTTGCCTGTTTTACAGTTGAAGAAACTGAGGCAGACAGAGGTTAAGTGACTTGCTCAGAGTT
Source organism: Vombatus ursinus (assembly GCF_900497805.2). Lineage (NCBI taxonomy): Eukaryota > Metazoa > Chordata > Mammalia > Diprotodontia > Vombatidae > Vombatus > Vombatus ursinus. Next base: position 39,492,252 of record NW_020954557.1, on the reverse strand, counting down.
ACACAGCCATTGTGTGTCTGAGGGCAGATTTGAACACAGGTCTTCCTTACTCTAGGTCCAGCACTCTACCCAATGCACAACCCAGGTGCCCTAGATTGTGAATCAGGCAATCTGGGTTCAGATTCTATTAACTTACTAGCTGTATGAGCTTGTAAGTAAGTAATAATACTTTTAAAGGTGAAAAATTCAGTGGAAACCAGACCGAACTAGATAGTACGTATTAATATGATACACGAGAGTAGCAGTGATGTAGCTGTCAGGGAACAACTCATTGAAACCCAATCGCTTGAAAAGAGAGTTTTTTCACTTTCATCATGCTTCAGGGGAAATAGCACCAGCCTTGAAATGGAGACCTGGTTTCTAATCTTGGCTGTGTGACCTTGAGGTTATGTTCCCTAACCTGTGGGGATAATCGTACTTGCGCTACTATTCTCACAGTTGTTATGAGGACATCATAATAAACTATATTTGGATAGGGCTGTGAAGGTAGAGTATTTTGTATACTTTACATGCCCTCACAGGGATGCTGCGAAAATCAGATGGTGCCAACAATTGATCTAGTCCTTGACGGGCTGCAAATTGCTTTGCATACATATGTCCTTTACAATCCTATTTCCCTTTCCTGCTTTAAATACATTGTCCCGTTTGATGCAACAACCCTGTGAGGTAGTGGTCATTATTATCCCCATTATGCAGATAAGGAAACTGTGGCTCCGTGAGGTTGAGTGATTTGCCCATGACCATGCTTCTAGTAAGCATCTGAAGCAGTATTTGGTCTTCCTGATGCCTAGTGCTCTAGCCATTGTCCCAAACTGCCACCACCCTGGCAAAGACCCTCATCACCTCATGCCTGGACTATTGCAATAGACATTTTATACCACGTCTCTTCCCACCACAATCCATATTCCATTCAGCAGTCAAAGTGATTTTTCTAAAGCGCAGTTCTGACCATGTTATGCCACCCCTCATTCAGTAACCTCCAGTGACTCCCTATCACTTCCAAATCAAATATAAAGTCTTCTGTTTGGCATTCAAAGCCCTTTAGAACTTTACCCCATCCTGCCTCTCCAGTCTTCTTACACTTTACCTCCTCTCTTCCCTCATGTACTCCGTGATTCAGTAACACTGGTCTCTTTGCACTTCCTCACCCAAGACACTCTCTCTCCCAACTAAACATTTTCTCTTGCTGTCTCCCATGCCTGGAATGTGCTCCCTCCTCATCTCCACCTTCTAGCTTACCTGGCTTCCTTCAAATCCAGCTAAAAATCGGAAGCCTTTCCAGCTCTTTCTTAATTCTAGTGCCTTTCTTCTGATAATTATTTCCAATGTATACTGCAAATAGTTTGTTTGTACCTAGTTATTTGCATGTTGTCTCCCCCATTAGACTTCGAGCTCCTTGAGGACAGGAACAGTCCTTTACCTTTCTTTGTATTCCCAGCACTTAGCACAGAGCCTGGTACATAACAGATGCTTAATAAGTGCTTATTCACTAATTGACTTCTGTATGTAAAGCACTTTGCTAACTTTTACATACTATATAAATGTTAATTTTTATTTTTAATCAAACATAAAACATTATGTTCATGTGTTATAATTTTAAAGGTGAAGTGGGTAGCGAAAACTAAACTAATTAATATAAGTAGCAATTGAGTGAAAAGCTAAGCTAGGGGAGGAGAATCTCCCTTAGTTGAATTAAACTCTTTCATTGTGGCATATGGGAAGGAGCACTGGGCTGGAGTCAAGACTTGGGTTCTAGTCTTGACTCTGTCACTAATGAACTGTGTGACCATGAGCAAGGCACTTTACATCATTGAAGTTAACCTTCAGTAAAATAAGAGCAATGGACAAGATGCTCTCAGAGGTGTCTTCCAATTTTATAATTGTATCGCTAGTCCCCAATGGCCCATTTTACTTAATGAATTGGGTAAAGTCATTGCAAGGCTAATCATTTTGCAGAAACTCTATGGGAGGTAGGAGTGGCATCCAAAGGCAAGAAAAAGATGATGGAAGCACCTTTATTTAAAAAAGAGGAAAGAGGTTGACTTTGCCCATTAACTTAACTTCTATGTCTGGAAAGATAATGGAAAATGTTACCTTGAAATCAATTTTCCTACAATGCCTTAACAAGCCAGCATGGTTTTGTAAAGAAAAATTCATGTCAAACCTGGCTGGTCTAGGGAATTGATAGATGAGAGACAGGAGGGCTTTTGAGTCTGTCCTGAATGACATATTCACCAACAAGGCTGAAATTGCTGTCTTGATCACTCTACTATTAGGTAGGGGCACAATTGGAATTAAGGTCACCAAGGAGTGGTTATTAGTGTCCACAGCAGGAAGCATGACAAACGGTGGATACAAGAAAGGGAAAGGAATGGGAAGATAACCTTCAGTGGCACCCCAATGGCCACAAAATGAAATTCAACCTCCTGTGTCTGGCATTCAATACCCTCCATGAGATGGCCCTACTTACCTTTGGACCATTCTCTCCCACTGCTCTCCTGCATAAATAAAATATTTGGCCATATTAATATTTGGCCAATACTAATAACTTGTGTATATGTAATACTTTAAAGTTCATAAAGCACATTACACATATTATCTCATTTGGGGTTTACAATAACACTAGGGTAAGTCCTATTACTATCTCCATTTTACAGATGAGGACATTGATCCTGACAGAGGTTAAATGGCTTGTCCAAGATTTTATAGCTACTTAGATTCTGAGGCCAAGTTCAAGCACAGGCCTTTCTGATACCAGCCCTGTCACTTTATGCACTAAATAATATTTCCACAGTATGAGACTTCTGCTGTTTGCCCAGTTAGTCTGCACATTTGTTCCTTCACTTCCTAGTCTCTGCTGACACAGTCCTCACTGTCTTGAATGCTAATCAGACTTCTCTACCTCTGAAATCCTCTTTTCTTCAAATTCTATTTAAAGTATCACCTCCTTTAGGATGCCTTCTGCTACTATTTCAGCTTCTCATGATGGTTTCTCTCTCCTTTAAACCATGTCATTTCAGGATGTTTTGAAGAAATTGGGGATATTTATCCATGGAAGAGAAAATTTAGGAAGTATCTGATAGGTGTATTCCAGAATGTGAAGGGCCAAAACTACAAAATTGCAAAATCTGGTAGTTGGAAGAATCTCGGGGAGATCTGGTATACTTTCTACCTGATCTGCAATACTTCCTACCATATTCCCAACAAGTGATCATTCAGTCTTTTCTTGAGGCTCTCTAGTAAGAGGTAACTCCCTAATCCACAAGGCAGCTCATTTTACTTTTGGATAGCTCTAATTGTTATGAAGGTTTTCCTTATGTTGAATCTAAATCAGTCTCTCAGCAGATTCATGGATAACACAAATTTGCCTGTTCCTTATAGCAGTCTTTCAAATCTGTGAAGACAGCTATCATATCCTCCCTAGGTCTTCTCTTCTCCAGGCTAAACATCCCTACTTCCTTTATTCCACCCTCCCATGGCATTATCTCTAATCCTGTCATCATGCTAGCCATCTTCTTCAGGAAGTATTCCACCTTGTCTATGACTTTTACAAAAATGTGCTGTCCATAATGGAGCACAGTCTTCTAGATGTAGCCTATCCAGGACAAAGTGTATATAGAAGAACTCTTACCTCCTTTATTGAGAACATCATGATTCTCTTAATACAACCTTGGATAGTATTAGTGGTTTAGGTTGCCATGTAACATTGTTGACTTATATTGAGTTATTTGGGGTTGGAAGGTAGGAAAACAAACTGACTTTATTGGTATAGGGAGCTTCTAGATGGAGAAATTCTATCTACTGAGCACTTTTCCCCTAATGTATATAGTCATCTTTTAAAAATTATTTTTATTTATTTCATTAAATATTTTCTAATTGCATATAAAAATTTTTTAACAATCATTAAAAAAATTTGGGTTCCAAATTCTCTTCTTCCCTCCCGTCCCTACCACCTCCTTAAGAAGGCATTCAATTTGGTTTCATCTATATGTGTGAGAACATATTAGTCATGTTGCAACAGAAGACACAAACAAAATAAAACAGTAACAAGAAAGTCAAAAAGTATGCTTCAATCTGCATTTAGGGTTCATCTATTCTCTCTCTGGAGGTGGATAGCATTTTTCATCATGGGTCCTTTGAAATTGCCTTGGATCATTGACTTGATCAGAGCAGCTAAGTCTGTCACAGTTGATCATCCGTACATTATTGTTACTGTGCACAATGTGCTCCTGGTTCTGCTCACTTCACTTTACATAAATTCATATAAGTCTTCCCAGGTTTTTCTGAAATCATCCTATTCATCATTAGTATTTTATCACACTTATCACATTAGTATTACACCAGTAGTATTTCATCACAATCATATACCACAACTTGTTTAACCATTCCCCAGTTGATGTGCACCCCCTCAGTTTCCAATTCTTTGCTACTACAAAAAGCCGTTATAAGTATTTTTGTACATATAAGTCCTTTTCCCTTGTCTTTGATCTCTTTGGGATACAGATCTAGTAGTGGTATTGCTAGGTCAAAGGATATGCACAGTTTTATAGCCCTTTGGGCACAATTCCGAATTATTCTCTAGTTCACAACTCTGCCAAATTAGCGTCCCAATTTTTCCACATCCCCGCCAGCATTTGTCATTTTCCTTTTCTGTCCTGTTAACCAAGCTAATAGGTATGAGGTGATGCCTCAAAGTTTTAATTTGGATTTCTCTATTCAATGTGATTCAGAGCATTTTTCATGTGATACATATATATACACTCATATATAGACACATATAGTCTTAGAGAGTTTGCGGGGCACTGAGAGGTTATGTGGATTGTCTAAGTTCATACATGCGTTTCTTATATCCTATATTTGCAAAACTTATTTTTTGGAACCCAAGTGTAGAAAGAACATCACATCTATTCCTAACAAATCTCATTTTATTTAATTCTAACTTCTGTTACAGTCTACTGAGATACTTTTGGATCCAGATTCTGTCTGAGCATTTCTAGTTCTCCAACTTTTCTTCCATCTGCAAATTTGACAAGCATGTCACTAAACCCTCTTCTCTTCTCCTTCCATGCTATTTCACTTAGCAATCTTATCAGCTCCCATGAATTCAATGGACATTTCTATGCTAATGATACTCAAATCTACTTATCTAGTGCTATCCTCTCCTAGTGCCTACTGGACACTATGAGCTGGATGACCCATCTTAAACTCGATATGTCCAACACTGAACTCTTCTTTCTCCTGCAAATCCTCCCTTCTTTCTAACTTCCTGTTAACTCTCATGGATACCACTATACTTCTAATCACTCAGGTTTGGTACCTAGGGTTCATCCTCAACTCCTCACTCTCTCTCACTTCCCATATCTAATCTGTTACCAATGACTTGTTGCTATTACCTTACAATATCTCATGAAAATCCCTTCTTTTCTCCTCTGACAATGCTACCACTCTGGTGCAGATGCTCATCATCTCAGACCAGGACTATTACAATATCCTGCTGATTGATCTCCTTGCCAAGTCTCTCCCCACTGAAGTTCATTCTCTACTTAGCTGTAAAAGTGTTCTTCCTAAAGCACAAGTCCAACCATATTACCACCACCACCCCCAGTCAAATAACTCCAGTGGCTCCCTATCACCTTCAGGATCAAAAACAAAACGTTCTGTTTGGCATTCAAAGGTCTTAATGACCGTTTGCCCCTCCCCCAGCTGTCTAGTCTTCTGGACTTTATGCCACTCCCCTACCCCTTGCCACCCACCAAATATTCTGGATCCAGAGGCACTGACCTCCTTGCTGTTCCTCACACAAGATGGACACTCCATTTCATGACTCAGAGCATTTTTGATGGCTCTCCCCATGCTTGGAATTCTTCTTCCTCCTCATCTCTGCCTCATGGTTTCCCTGATTTCCCTCAAGTCCCAGCTAAAATCCTACCTTCTCCAAGAAGCCCTTCCAGCTTTCCCTTAATTCTAATGACTTCCTTCTGTTAATTATTTATCGTGTAAATAGTTTGTTTGTACACAATTATTTGCATTTTCTCTCCCCTATTAGACTGTGAGCTCCTTGAGAGTAAGGACTTTTGCCTTTCTTTGTATCCCCAGTTCTTTTTTTTTCCTTAATAATTTCTTTTTTTAAAAATTAATTTATTTTGATTTACCAACAATCACTTCCATAAGCTTTTGAGTTTTAAATTTTTCTTCTCCTCTCTTTCTACCTCCCTCCCCAAGATGGCATGTAATCTAATATAGGCTATACATATACATTCCTATTAAACATATTTTCACATTAGTTATGTTGCAAGGAAGAATTAGAACCAGTAGGAGGAACCACAAGAAAGAGAAAACAAAACAAAACAGAAGGGGAAAAAAGAGCAAATAGTATGCTTTGATCTGCATTCAAACTCCATAATTCTTTCTTTGGATGTGGATAGCATTTTCCATCGTGGAAATGTCTTTGGAGATGTCTTAGATCCTTGCATTGCTGAGAAGGGCTAAGTGTATCAATGTTAGTCATCACACAACATGGCTGTTACTGTGTACAACGTTCTCCTGGTTCTGCTCACTTCACTCAGGATCAGTCCATACAATTCTTTCCAGGTTTTTCTGAAGTCTGCCTGCTCATCATTTCTTATAGCACAATAGTATTCCATTACATTCATATACCACAACTTGTTCGGCCATTCCCCAACTGATGGGCGTCCTCTCAATTTCCAATTCTTTGCCACCACAAAAAGAGCTGCTATAAATATTTTTGTACGTGTGGGTCCTTTTTCCATTTTTATGATTTCTTTGGTGTATCCTCAGTCTTAACATAGTCCCTGGAACACAGTAGGTGCCTAATAAATGTTTACTGACTGACTGACAGAGGCCTTCATTCAAGTCATTAATGAAGATGTTGAATAGCACAGGGACAGGGGCAAATCCCTGTAATCTTGCATTAGAGATCTCTTGCCAAATTGACTTGCTTTGGTATTTCAATGAATCAGTGATCTCATAAACATGGATGTTTTAATAACGATAATAGCTAGCATTAATATGGCACTTCAAGGATTGCAAAGCATTCTATGAATATTATCTCATTTGATTCTGACAACAACCCTGGGAGGTAGGTGCTACTATCATCCCCATTTTATAGTTGAGAAAACTGAGATAAACTCTTGAGGGGATGGAGGAGATGTCTTTCTTCTCTTCTCTGCTCCCATTGGCCATATTGCTTTGAAGTAGAGCTACTCAAGCAGTTGGAGACATGATATTCGGCAGGGAGCAGATGCATATACTCTGAGACATGGAGATGCAGAGAAGCAATAGCACAAGGGAGGAATCAACTTCTAGGAAGGGTACCTCTGGCAGTAGAGAAGGGTATGGACTCAAGAGAGAGCTATCTCTAATAATTGAAATAATGGTGTCTATTGGATGATTATTAACGGAGAGTACAACTGTGGGTACTTGTAAGCTACAAAGTATTAGGAGTTCATACCCACAGTCTTCATCATTATATCATATTCATCATTATTCATCATCAGTGGTTGCCTCCTGGTGATCCAATCCATGAGCACAAGTATGAGTTGGAGGAGAAGCCCAGAGGAGGTGTCATATAGACAATAAGTGGTTTTCGTCCATTTGGTTTGCCCTGTGTGGATTTTTCAGGCTGATCTCTTTTGATCAATAATGGCTCTTGTTTAAAAGGTATCACCTTTTTCTGGGTATTGATGACATGACATCAGAACAATACTATTGACAAAGTAGAACACCTGAAGGATCTGATTATGTGAAAGGAATCCTTTAAACAGACAGGGCAACCTCTGTGACATTCATGAACAACTTTGGAGAACATACATTTCCTTATTTTATGCCTTATTTGAGGCAATTATATGACTATACAGCTGTGTAGTAGTGGCTACACAGCCAGTTCATAATGGTTGTGTAGTTATTATAAAACTCTGTAACCTATAAAATGTTCTTTTTACAAACAATATCTGTTTCTGAGTTCAACATAGCCCCTTTTGTGTCCACCTACCTTACCACTTCCTGGAATTGCTCCATTTTGGGCTAGCCTTCTCCATCTGGTCATGATATGGCCCCTACCCCAAAGCAGATGCTATGTTCCTTGCTCTGAGGGAGAGAGGCTATAATTCTTTAGCAATTAACTTATGACTGTACTCTGGCTTATTTTTTGTAACATAAGACCATACCCTCATATGAGAGTCTTCATTCAAAAATTATGACTAAAACACTCCATCATGATTTTTTTCTTGTCTTTGCTCCACTCAAAGCTTTACTTTGACACTTTTGTTGTTGTTCAGTCATTTCAGTCACATCTGACTCCCTCCTTTCTCCCAGAGAGTCATTCCTTATAACAATGGATTTTTTTAAAAAAAAGCCCAAATTAAAAAGAAAAAAAGGAAAAAAAAACTAGGAAAACTGATCAATTCATTTTTAAAAATTGACAACATATGCAATGTCTCACATTATTAAACCCTCTGCTTCTGGGAGGGAGTGGGGGAAAATGTTTTTTTCCATCTCTTTTTTGGGGCCAAGCTTGTTCTTTGTCATTTTGCAACATTCACTTTTGAATGTTTTGTTGTGGTTGTTTTTCCATTTATATTGTAGTCGTGTGTATTGTTTTCTTGGCTCTGCTTACTTTACTCTTCATCAGTTCATGTAAGTCTTTACATGCTTCTCTGTATTCATCATCTCTTATAGCACAGTAATATTCTGTTATGTTCATGTACCGTAATTTGTTTAGCCATTATACACCTGCTATTTTCTAATTCTTTACTAACATAAAAATGCTGCTATAAATATTTTGGTGTATATGAGGCCTTTTTAAAAATCAATGACCTCTTTGGAGGATATGCCTAACTATGTAACCTGTGTGTCAAAGGATACAATATGTTAGCCACTTTATTTGCATAATTCCAAATTGCTTTACAGACTGGTCATAGTAATTAACAGACCCACCAACAATGCATTATCATGCGTGTTTTCTCACAACCCTTTCTACATTGACTATTCCTGTCTTCTGTCATCTTTGCCAGTTTTCTGGATGTGAAGTGAAACTTTAGGGCTGTTTTGATTTGCATTTTCCTTATTATTAATGATTTGGAGCATTCTTTCATATAGTTGTTAATAGTTTGCAATTCTTATGATAACTGTTCACATACTTTGACCATTTTTCTATTAGGGAATGGCCTTGGGGATTTTATGTGTCTGTCAGTTGTCTATACATTTTGGATACCAAACTCTGGTTTGAAGAATTTGATACAAAGATTCTTTTCCCCAGGATGCTGTTTCCATTCTATTTCTAGATGCATTGTTGTTTTTGTTTTTGCTATGATCCTTACTCATACTTTCTGCGCTCCTTCTTCACATGAATCAACACAATGGGTTAGGGGCCATCAGGTTTGACAGCTCTGATAAGGCTCTCTGTAATGACCTAAACATATACATACAAACTAATTGACTCCCTTTTGTTAGAAAAAGGATTAGACTTATTCTATTTGTTCCTAGAGGGCATAGCTGTGACCAATGACCAGGAATCCTATGATCCTATACAGGATTCAGAGTTTTGGGTGCAATATAAGGTAATATTCCTAATCAATAGAGTTGTCCAAAGGTAAAATGGACTGCCCTCATGAATAGTCCTTAGCCCTAGAGATTTTCATAAGGTGGTTGATTGATCAACCATTTGTTGAGAATATTGCAGACCTTCTGATCAGTCTCAGTTGGATACATCGTACCTTGGCCCCAACATAATGATGTCATTTTGGTCCTCTTCACATGAAGGACAACAACCAGTCTGTACATAAGGATCCCTGCAGATCACATTCTGAGTTAGTTTTAAAATGCAATATTAACTATATTTTTTATATTTTTATTTTGCTAAATATTTCCCAATTACATTTTAATCTGGTTTGGACTGCACTCAGTAATGTTGTAGGCCACATGCAGGCCATATGTTTGATACCTCTGTTGTAGACAGAGGGTATTCCTGCTTTAGATAGAGAAGGATTAAGCTAGATGACCTCTTGAGGTCTCTTCCAACTCTGAGATGCTTTGATTTCTATGAATTCCTGGATCACACTCCATCTAGCATACATTTCACATGCTACCCTGTATTGTTAATTATCATTTAATATGTAGCTAGATCCTGCATCTGCAGCTAAAGTACGAGCTCCTTGAGAATTCCTTTTATCTTCTAGCACAGTTCTGTGCCTACAATTAGTGTTCACTAAAAATTGGTGGATAATTTTGTAATGAAGATGATATGATGCAGTTATCAATTATCTGAGTTAATACAGAGAGAATCTTTAACAAGCATAACTGAAGACCAAGTCCAAGTTATTTCACTGTTTCAGGGTCGAGTGCCTGATTCTTAGGACCTGTGGAGTTAAATCCATTCAGTGTCGCTGTTGCCCTGCGAGACGCCTGTTCTACTCAGATATTCTTCCCCCATTTTGTGATACAGGCATACCTCACCTAATGCCTTTAATTGGTTCTATGAAAACCTAATTTTATAGAGAGAAGTGTGGTGCTAAAAAGGTCAGAAATGGGAAATTCATAAAACAATGATACAGAAGAGTTTTGGCCAAGTTTAATTGTAATATATTCATGGTGTGGGTCAGGACAAATTATTCGGGGTCTGTGTACACATTTTTATGAAAAATTGACATTCCCTTCCCTATGAAAGAGGCACAGCATCTGGGGAGCGTACTCAATACAGACAAAATGTGGAACCAAATGTTCTATAGAGAATAAATACATGAAGTAAGTATGCTGAATAACTGAGTTACATAAGATACTGCAAATACAAACTAGTGACCATGTGGTTATATAATGGTTGGTGAAAAATAAGTGTCCCTAATCCCTAATCCTAGCATTCCTCAATCCTAGTATGTGGCAACACACTCATTCCATGGTTGGGCCGGCTCCTTTTCACATGCCTCTTTCCCATGCTACCAGATCAAAATTTTCATTCTTTTCTTTCTTTCCCAGGTGGAGTAGACTAAGCCTTGATTTTCACCTACAGAGGGGAAGCATAAAGGTAGTAATGGCACTAGGGGCAACAGAACATTTATTAAGTACCTACTGTATGCTAGGCATTACGCTAAGTGCTTTGTAAATATTATCTCATTTAATCCTCATAACAAGCCCATGATAAACATTTTATAGTTGAGAAACTGAGGCAGACAGAGGGTAAGTTGCCCAGGGTCACACAACTAGCAAGTATGTGAAGCTGTATTTGAACTCAGGTCTTCCTGACCCAAGCTCTGTCTATCAGAGGGTCCCAAAAGCCACCACCTTTCCATTTCACTGCTTTATCGGCTGCCCCTTTAGCCCATGCCTGGACCACCAGTACTTTCTGAAATGAAATGTAACTGCAAGAAAGACATTCATGCTATGTTCTGGATTTGAAGGTGTTTTTTGTTTCACCAACCAACATCGATTGATAAAACTTACTTTGTCAGATTCTGCCTGGCTTGAATGGTGGTAATGAACACTTGGAGATTGCGGTCAGTAGCTTTCTGACTTGCTTTGATCTGCATAATCATTATGTGACATTAGCCAGTTCTCTATGTCTTTTCCTTCGTTTGTGATATGTGACATGATGATGCTGATAACCTGTCTGACAGACATGTGAAAAGGAACCAAGGTTCCAAAGTGTTTTGTCAATGTAAGGAATGATTTGAATAGAAAAGGATAATAATCCATTGGAGTTTTCCTTTGATGATATGGTAGATAGTCTTGGTGACATAATTTATAAGCTTCTATCTCTGTCTTACAAAAGAACTATTAGGCAAAGAATTTTCTCTATTACAGGTACCGATATTTAACATGTGTTGGGCACTGACCATGACCTAGATATTGAAGAGAAGATAGAGTGTGTCAGGATCAGAACACAGAAGGGAGCACATAGAAGTGGTTTTTCCCAGTAGCTATCTCTGTGGGGAGCCTTTATTCAATCTGGAGGGGCAATCTTGACAGACTCAGAATATACTCTAGGCAGGGGTCCTTAACCTTGAGTCTGTGAACTTGTTCCTTAAAATATATGTGTGTATATATATATATATATATTACTGTGTTTTAATGTAGCTAGTTTCCTTTTTAATCCTATATATTTAACTATGCATTATGCAAAGGGATGGGTCAGTAGGATTATCAGGCTGCTGAAAGAATCCATGGTACAAAATAATTAAGAGCCTCTATCCTTTAGGAAAGAATTTCTTTCCTATTCATTCTAGAAGGACTCTAGTTCTCCCTGCCTAATTCTCAAAGTTAGGCATGATCTTGTATGAGTGTATCATGAATAAACATTCACACCTGTATATTTCATTGACCTTTGTATCTATGATTGCCAATGATACTGTATGTCAGACATCTAAATTTAAAATTTTTAAAAAAGCTGACTTATCTGAAGAGGTTTATCTTTGCCCCTTTTCCCTTCGCCCCTTTTCGTCAAAAGGAATTTGGCTCCTTTGTTTACAATTCTCAGAAAAACCTTAAAACTTTTAGATTCCTTGTAGACTCACTTATCTCTCTTTGACATCTTTCCTCCCTGGCCCTGAAAAGAACCTGGTCCTTGTTTGTCTCTTTTTCTTTCTTTGAAAGCCTTAGCCTTACCTTTTAAGCTTATTCAAATGCACTTTCCTTCCTGACCAAAAAGAACCTGGCTTCTGTTTGTCTCTCTTTATCTCCATTTGAAAGCAAACTTCCCCCTCTTTCAGCTCCCTTCATTATCTATTCTTATTGTTTATTACCTTCCAAACTGACCCAACCAACCCCCCTTCCTCTGGCCACCCTTAATGCTAGCCACGCGGTCCAGGACCCAGGAGTTCTGTTCACTCCAGCTTACTAGCCACTCCCATCCAGATGTCCCTAGGCCCTGCCTCCTGTCACTCCAAACTGCTTGGCCACTCCTAGACCCCTCCCCTAGTCTTTCTGTACTTAAGTTTCACCCCAGCCCCCATTCAGACGCTGAGAACCTCTCACGGCCAGACCTGACCATCTTAGTCCCCATTTAGATCACTGATGTTTGGGTTCCTTGGGAGTCTGGCCTGTATGCTTCATTTTTAATAAACTTTTTCTCTGGCTGGAAGAAGATCTGGGTTGAATTCATTCAGGACAGATCCGTGCCACGATCTGGACTTTTTCCCGTGATCTTGGGGTGCCTCTGTGCATCTAGGAGCACTGCAAAACCTCTCTCCTCTTCAGTATCCTTAAATTGAAATGGCAAAATGTTCAAAAAATTTCTACAAAACTGTCTTTCACTTTACTACTGTTTCTTTTTCTCATGATAAACGTCCCCACATTGATGTTATATTAATATAATATTCTGTAAAGTGTCTGTTAAAGGAGATAGTCTATTGAAAAATTTGACCAAGGAGTCTGGAAATGTGAATTTAGTTTATATTGAGTCACCTGCTCCGTGGAAGAGCAGCTTTCTGAAATTCACTGAGAAAATGCATGTACAGTATTTACACAAAAGAATGAGCTTATAGAATGAGGAGTGTTCACAAATATTTATTTGTTGCCAAAGGAAAAAAAAAAGGTCATGGTATAAAACAGTGCCTGGAATTCTAGAAGTTTCTAATTAGGTTTTTGACTGTGGAATTTGCCTTTGCCTGGAGCCAAGAAGCCCAGCTGTTTTACAATAGCGTTTTTTGCCTCCTAACAACTGCTATAGACAATGTGTGGGTTAAATAGCAAGTATGTTTGTTTGTTAGAGGACAAGTTCCCTTGGTCTTCTAGAAAGAGCCTATGAACTATTCCTTAGTGTTATTTTGGCAGGCTGCCCACATGGTATTCCTTTTATTTACTTTTTGGAATTTTGATTTGACTTTGGATTCCAGAGAGAAACAGAGACAGACAGACAGATAGACACACACACACAGACGAGAGAGACAGAGAGAGATAAAGGGAGAGACAGAGACAGAAAGAGACAGAGACAGAGAAAGAAATGGAGAGATGGATGGAGACAGAGAGAGGAACAGAGATAAAGACAGAGATAGAAAGAGAAAGAGAGACAGAGACACAAATAGAGAGTGGCAGTGGCAGAGAGATAAAGAGACACAGAGATAGAGATATATAGCTACAGAGAAAGAATGAGAGAGGGAAAGGGAGAGGAGAGAGGGAGAGAGAGAAAGAATGAAAATATGTTATCTTAAAGACTTAAAACATTTCTATTTGATGTTCTGATATTAAAAATCACTGGTGTTCAAACTGAAAGGTTTGATGCAGTATTAAATTTGATGAACCACGGCAAGTGTCGTCGGTGTTTGCTAGCTTTTATATATCACATTAAAGTATTCATTAATAAAGTGTCACACAACACTGCTTTGAGTGGGTCCTAAAAGGTTAATGACTTGATACAGGCTGGTTGGTGTTCTTAAGCTTTAGTGTCTGAGGGTGGTTTGTGGTGAACTTAGCTCACTTTCAAATTGGAATACAAAAGAATGACTCTTCCTCTCAAGTCCAAGAATTTCTTGGCTTTCCATTCTTATTCTCTCTCTCTCTCTCCCTCCCTCCCTCCCTCCCTCTCTTCCTCATCCTCTTCCCTCTTTCTCTTTCTCTCTCCCTCCTTCTCTCTCTTCCTCTTTTTTCTATTGCTTTCTCTCTTCTTCTTTTTCTTCTTTTCTCCTCCTCCTCCTTCTTCTTATTTATTTCCCAACTTCTTACCCATCACCTTTTAAGTGGCTATGAGCAAATACCTAGTTGCAGGATAACATAAAAAAAAAATAACTGCATATCAAAGCTGCAAGTTCTCTTTCTTGCTTGGTCTTGTAGTGACTTTATTGTATAATAAGAAAATTACTTAATTATAAAACCACCCATTTTGGAACTAAGCTTCTGCATCCATTAGAAAGCTATACAAGGTGTCCCAAAAGTCTTAGTGTGGTTTTAAGCTATTAAAGTTTAATAGGGATATTAATACTCACAGAACCTATTCAAGCTATTAGAATTTAAAACTGCACTTTTCAGACACTGCACTCAGACTTTTGGGACACCCTGCATTGGATGGTAAGGTTCCCTCCTCACTCCCGAAAATCTGATTCAGCAGCTGCTGATGAAATATATTATTATATTTAATTAAAAAAACCTGTACAATAATATACTAATATCATGTACCTGGTGGATAGTCAATATAAATATCTGTGACTGGTCCAATATTTATTGCATTGTTGATGTAAAGATATTATGGTTCTTCATTGCTCTCTGCCTCTGTGACTGAGAAGACCTGAGTAATTTTACCTTTGGGTTGTTTACAGAAGACTGAATTTTAAATGTGAATTTAAGGTTTACAAAGTACTTCACATATTTGAGCCTCACAGCAGTCCTGTGAGGTAGCTTCTTTGGGTATTATTATCCCTATTACACAGATGAGAAAACTGAGCAATAAATGACTTGTGTGGGGGGAGGTGGGGGGGGTACGGGCAGTGATCTGTGTGACAAAAATACTCCAGTCCCAGTGCTACACCAAGCTGCCTTTCTTTATATTTTCCCCCCAACCCTGTGAAAGTTAAGCTTCGGTTTTACATGCTCCACGCTCCCCCGCCAACAACAAAAAAGTTAACAAGCTGGAGTTTTGTGTCTATTTAAATAAAAGTAAAATTTGTCCTTTTCTTAATGTCAAGCTGAGACTTTACAGGCAGATTTCATGAAATCTAAATCCTTTTTCAGGAGAAAAAAATGACAAAGTCATATGTGAAGGTAATTTTTGGAGAAAAAAAGATATTTGTCTTCTGCCTTGGTTCTGGTAGGAGTTGTTAATAAAACAAATGACTCAAAGTGGTTTTATCTGGGAGACAAATCCAAGCTTTTCCATGAAGTTACAGGGCTAACCTGCAGTAATTTAACCATTTCCTGAGCAGATCAAAACTGCTCTATTGGACTGCCAGGGTTCCCACTTCAGCCATTGTGCAAAGAAAAATGAAAGTACCCATAAAAGAGGCCACCAAGGGTTATGTCGGCTGCATTTGCTTCCAGCGCAGACAACTTTGTATCTGTTTATTATCCTCAGTAGATCTTCCCCTTCTTTCTGAATCCATAAAAGCTAAACTCTTTGGGCAGCTTTATACCACTGGAGCCTCCTAGAGATGGATGGAGGGCATTTAAGAAAAGGGAGTCAAAAATGCCAAAAGAGAGAACAGAGGTAAGTTGCAGAATAGGTCAAAACCACATTTATTTCAATAACTTTATAATATTAAAAATATTTATTATGACACCTTTGTCTGGGGAGAGGTTATTTCACCACTGCAAAAATATCTGTTAAGGTTGGAGGAGGAAGAATTTGAGGGAATTATTTTCTTTCTGTCAGAGAAAAAGTAATAAACATCCATAATCAAAATGTTTTCTTTTGGTTAAGTATGACTGTCTGAAGATGACCAACCTTAACTTATTCCTCGACCTTTACACATTCCAGATTCTCATATCTCAGTCTGTATGACATTGTCATTGTGTTTCTCAGTTTATCAATAGAGTTGGGGCAGCTTTCCCATTTTCCAAAGGAGAATTTAATTACAGGCTGTCTTAAAAACAAAAGCATTAAGGCATTTTATTTATTTATGTTCCCTTTTCCATCTGTCATATCATTGATGAATATTTCCTGGAAGTCCACAGTACACTCATTCAGGAGAATGAAACATTCAAACCAGACAGAACCTTTCCATGTGGAACTTCAAAAAGAAAGACATTTCCTTACTTGTAGGCAGAAAGCTAGACCAGATTTTCTCTCAAAGACTTTCAGCTCATTTATCCCACAGTGGCCCAGTACCGAAGGAACAATGAAAGTATGCTGTTCTAGGAATTCTTTTCCTCTCCCTACCCCAGACTGGATGGAAGCCAATCAATCGGCAAGTATTTTTTATTGCCATTGTATGCAAAGAATGAATGAGCTTACATTCTAATGGAAGAGACAACAAGAACACAGAAAATATGTGCAGCACAAATATAAAGAGATTAAGTACAACTGTATACAAAGCAGTTAAATATAAGACAGTATGAGTCCAGGAAGGGTACTAGCAATTGGGGTGGATTGGGGATATGAATCTTTAAGCAGTAAGAAGATGGTACCTCAGTTGCATCACACAGGGACCCCACGAAGCTGAGGTAAGGAGGGATCCTGTTTGGGGCACTGGAGGTGGACTATGTAAAAGCATGGAGAAGGAAGATGTAGTATTGAGAACAACAACAAGAGAGAACACCAGTTTGGCTACATCACAGAGAGACTGAGGGAGAGCAATGTTCAGGGAGGCTGGAAAATTAGGTTACATAGGGCTTTAAAAGCTAAACAGAGGAACTGATATTTTATCCTAGAGGCAATAGGAAGCCACATAGGGAAGTCACACCAGCAACCTAGTCGATCAAAGGATGGAGTTGTACCCTTCTCCACCCCTTCCGCCCCCAATGCCAATGTGTGCTGTCCTTCCTTACTGCTGCTAACACTGCAGGAAACCTAATTCTGGCTCATAAAACTATTTCAAAGAATCTAGCTTAAAACCATTGACAAGGGTGGCCATGAAGAAGAAAGATTTCTCTGGAAAAAGGGAAACACAAGTGGGTGATTGATATAAGGGTGCTACATAATAACCACAGTAGTTTCTCTACCCTGCCAAACTGAGGAGCCGAAGGGAAGCTGAGTCACCCTTTAAGACCACCATTAAGATTCAAAGTCACTTTCCCATGGGTGGGGTGTTTGGATATTTACCAGCAGCCGATTCCTCACAAGTTTCCCCTTGTGGGACCTCAGGTCCAGGCTTCTTGCTCCCTTTCTCCAGTGCCTTGTTCTACTAGACCCAGACAAAATTCCTATTTTAAAAAAATCACCAGTTTAGACCGGTTTAGGAGAGGGTACTCTATTCCCTCCAGGATGCCTAACTCCATTCAGGATCCTAGTAGACTGCACTGTATCCAATCTCTCTGACTACTCCTTCATTGTATGAGTCTATCTTCTCATTATTATTATATTTTGGAGGTATTTAGGGTTAAGTGACTTGCCCAGGGTTGCACAGCTAGTAAATATCTGAAGGCTGGATTTGAACTCAGGTCCTCCTGACTCTAGGGCTGGTGTTCTATTCACTGTGCCGCACAACTGCCCTTATCTCTTCTCATTAAAGCTGGCTTTCTTGACTGTCTTCTTGTGAGCTCCATGTTTTCTTGTAATGGTTTTTTGGAATTACAAACCTCCCTAAGCCTGTGTTAAGACATGCTATTACTGTCTAGCTGAAAATAAGCTATTTTTGGATATTTTTAAAGGAGAGTCTCATTATTTGGGTTTGTGAATCAAAATACAGTTTAGTATCTTTGAAGGATCCAGATCAATAATTAACTATTCAGCAATTGAAATCCTCAGACCATTCATGGAGAAAAGATAATAGAGCTTATCATTTGCTTAATCATATCTCTAAGGTACTTCAAAGTAAATTATGTAGAGTGGGGATTATCATCTGCAGCTGCTTAGTAGGAATGCATGTAACTTGAGCAACCCAGTTTTGACGATAATGGATTTATGCCTTGCAGGAAGCCAAATGTGTGATAAGTTGGACCAGAATCTGTTCAGTATCATGTTGCTATTTCCCCCTTCTCTCAACATTTCAGGCCCTATCCCCAAAAGGAATATTACCCAGTTGTAGAGTTGACATCAGGTTGTATGGAGTATGCAGCTGGGTCAGAGCTTGACCCTGAAGGAGAAATTGCATCTTGGGGTATTCCTTTCATATCTTATGCTGGACTGTGTTCAGCTTTTGATTTTTCTGGTGCCAGCAAACAAAATGCTTTCAATGTGAGCTGCTTTCTTATGTATGCTTACATCTGAGCTCGATTGGTCAAAAATGAGCATGGCTCCCTCTGCTCCAAAGGTTCTTAATGATTTTTGTGTCACAGACCTCTTTAGCAGTCTGGTGAAGATGATGGACCCCTTCTCAGAATGTTTTTAAATCTATAAGATAAAATTCATAGAATTACAAAAAAAATCAATCATATTGAAATACATTTAACAAAATATTTAAAAAACAAATTCACAGACCCCAAGTTAAGAACGCCACTGTCTACTCTGTGATTAAAGAATCAAAGAAAAACAGACAAAGGGGGTCAATATATTGCTCAATTTTATGCCTTACTTTTTTAACCAAATAGTTATTTCATTTTAACAAGACTACTCAACTACTCAATATATTTTTGTAAATTTAATATTGAGCATTCATTTAATAAACACGGAGTACCTACTGTGAGGGAATCTCTGTATCAGGCACTGGGGAAAGAAAATTTAAAAATTAAATAAGAAACAGTCCCTGCATCCCTGACTTCAACAAGCTTATTTCTAAAAGATCATTTTATTTGATTTATGGTGTATTATAATCTTTATATTTAAATCTATAGCTATGTCAATATATCAACCTCTGGCAAAGGGTTGGCTGGCCACAAAAATCCCTGGGGTTTGAAGTTATTCCCAGTTTCCAAAGAGAGGAAACTATTGAGAGGTCTGTTTTCAGATGGGAGGGTGGAGTTGTCTGGGGACTCTTAAGGACAAAAGCATCAACTAAGTGACGTAGAGGATAGAGTGCCAGGACTAGAGTCAGGAAGACTGAGTTCAAATCCCTACTAGGTGACCTTGGGCAAGTCACTTAACTCTGTTTGCCTTAGTTTTCTCATCTGTAAAATGAGCTGGAGAAGGAAATGGCAAACCACTCCAATGTCTTTGCCAAGAAAACCCAAAATGGGGTCACAAAGAGTCAGACATGGCTGAAACAACTGCACAACAACAAAAAAAGAGAAAACTAGGAGAGAAGAAGAGGGGGCATTGCTGGTTGTTTCATGGCAGCAGCCTTAACCATGGCAGTAGTCAGTGTGTGGCACATCTGAAGTTCCCTTCCTTAAGATCACAAGAGGTGACCTTTGTTTAAATGGACAAGCTGGTAGGCGTGTAACTGTGCGATTTTATGGTGGGTGTTTGTTCCAGTAACAGAAGCACTGGGAGAAACAAAGGAGGAGGAATATGGGGGGGCCTCCCTTCCCTCTCCTGCCTTATTTCTGCTTAATTGTACTTTAACAAAAAAATGTGTTAAAGAATACATTTGCTGGATTTGATATTGTTTCTTATACACAACTGTATTGACCACACTGTCTTCATGTTGCCTGGAGTCCATTTCTTCGTGGCATGAGGGTGCAATGGGAGGAACCCAGGAGAGAGGGACCTTTCCTAGTGCAGGCTTGGGAGCTCAGCTCTCAGGCCATTGTGAAGAGAGTTTTGTTCTCTAACTGGACACCAGCTTTTTCATGAGTATACTTCCAAATGTAACTGAAGCGTGAAGTGGCTATAGAGCTGGAGTCAGGAAGACCTGAGTTCAAATCTAGTGACATACACTAGCCATGTGACTGCAAGTTATAAACTCTGCCTCAGTTTCCTTATCTTGTAAAACAGGGATAATAATAGCGCCTATCTCCCACGGTTATCATGGGGATGAAATGAAATAATATTCATAATGTGCTTTACTAACTTTAAAGCACCATATAAATATTATTATGTATTACATATAATACAGAATTACTATAATGTATACAGATTTATAAGTCTGCCTTACAGACATGAGCTGATGTTACACCAGTCATTTCCTCTTAACCCCTTACCAGCTCACTGAACCCTTCCTTCCTTGTAACAATGAAAAACATTTAAGCAGAGCTGACATAGCAACCACATCTGTCATGTGTCATATTCAACACCCACAGTGCCCACTCCCCTCAGCCTCTCTACTAGGATGACAAAGGTGTATTATTTCTTCATCAGTTCTCCAGGATCAAGATTCTTCATTACAATTCACTTGAGTCCAACTACATTTTAGCCATGTTTTTATTTACATTATTGTTGTCATTGTGTATATTGTTTTCTTGGTTCATTTTTATCACTTTTAAAGAAAAGTCTTCCCATGTTTTCTTAAATTCCTCATATTAATCATTGCTTATGGTACACCAAGATTCCTTTACATTCATATGTCACAATTTATTGGACATCGCCTTATGGATGGATACCCATTTTGTGTCCAAATTTTGCCATCACAGAATGTTGCTATTCATCTTTTGTTATATATGTTTCTTTCTGTCATTGACCTCTTTGGGGGTGGGATTGCTTAAAAATAATTTTAAAGGTTGGTCTTTTAAAATTCAGATTTTTTTAAAACATAGCTACATTGAGTTGAAATTCACTTTACTATTTTCCCTTATAAATTAAGGTTCATAATCATTCTCCCTCAGCTAGTCTCTCCTTAATGAAGTTTAAAGTTAAAAAAAAGCTGCTATGTTTGGATGGTATGTTGATATTGTTGATGTTTTTTTCTCAAGTTTAATGTTCATACTAACTCAGTCTCTCTTCTCTCAAAGTTCACCCAAAGGAGACTTGGAATGCACAATCATGTAACATCTTAATGAATCTTAGTGAAATGTTGAGGCTTGGCATGTATTTCTATGGTGAAAAAACTTTCATTTGCCTTTTTTCCTTTTTCCAGTTTAGTAACTCCTTCTTGTTTCTTCCACTGTCTTTCCTCTGTACTCTCCTTATATCTCAAACTTAAAAAAAAAATAAAGCAAAACCAGAATGAAATTCTGATCATCACCTAGCTATTTATTTACCTAAGGAAAGATGTAAACTTCAGACAATTGCTTTCATTTTGGGGGGAATGTGTTGTTATTTGACATAGTAGGTAACTCTTATTTGCCCAAACTCTCTTCAGTCCTAGCTAACCTGGGACTGTAGTAGATTATCCTTTGCACTTAAGTTTTACAGATAATAGTAGAATATCCTCAGGAGAGGGTGACATTTGCTCATGTTAGTGACTGCAAGAACACCTGAAGAATCAGTGATTAATCTGTGGGAGAATTCCTAATGTGGAAATTCTTTTTACTAAAGTAGATCACAGCCCATCTTAGTAGATAAGGCCTATGTCTGAAACATAGAGGTTGGGTAGTTTACAAGGGTCAAACAGCAAGCAAGTGCCTGAAGGGAGATTTGAACCCAGGTCTTCTAATTCTCAGGCAAGCACAGTATCCACTATAATGTGCCATCTAGCTATATATGTCAGTGATTTTAAAAAATTGAATCATGGAATACTAGAATGGGAAGGGACATTAATGATTTTGTAGCCCATCTCCCTTACTTTTCAGAGAAGAAACTGAGGCAAATGGAAATGAAATGACTTATTCATGATTTCATGGCTAATTAGTGGCAAAGCCAGAACTCATTTTCCAAGTCCAGGTTCACTGTTCTCTCCACTACACCAAAATGCCTTCTCTAGTAATGTGCAGAGAAAACTGGTACATAGAAAAAAAATTGTTTGGCTTCCTGGCTAAAAGTTTAAGTGAGAAAACGTATATGGTAGGAATGATATGTAGGCATGCCATACCCTACCTGATATCATTAACCAAACAGTTCCAAAAATAACTACCGTTTATATAGCACTTTAAAATTGGCAAAATGCTTTACATATTATCTTGTTTGGTCCTCTCAATGACCTTATAAGATAGGTGCTATTATCATTCCCATTTTACAGCTGAGAAAACTGAGGCTTAGAGCAATTAAGAGAGGTTAAGTTACCCAGGGTAACACACCTAGTGAGTAAGGCAGGTTTCTGCTCAGGTATTCCTGACTCCAAATCCATGGCTCTGTCCACTATGCTAACCTCTAGGAGATTAGCTGGAAAAACATTTTGGGCATCACTTACTTCTCTAGGAGCAGCGTTATACATGAGATCACAAGGAGACTGATTTTGAGGATAGTCAGTAAGATGGGGCTCCTGCACTCCCTGATAGTGTCACTGATTATCTGATTTCTGCCTTGAATGATTTGCTGAATAATACTCAAAGATTTAGGGTGAGCCGGAACGGGTTATCGACCACTCCACCTGACTCATTTTTTACAGCTAAGGAAGTGGAGGTCCAATGAGATCAAGTGACTGGCCAAAATCAGGTCTGGGATTCAAACCCTGGTCCTCCAACAACGAGAAAGTCATCGCTGTTCTTCATCACTCTCATAGGGAGGTTTTGACATGGTACATAAAGGTTGGGAGCATTCCTGAATACTTATCTTACCATATGTTTAAGATGTGCAATCACTATTAATATTTTAGAGGTTTGTGGGATCCCCTTAACTTCACGGTATAATGGAGTGCCATATTTGGAGTCAGAGCACTTGGCCTTGAACCACAGATCTGCTCCCTACTCTCTGTGTGACCCAGGGCAACACAGAGTGTTTCTCTGGGCTTCAGGTTCTTCCCCTACAAAATAAGTTATTGATCCTGTGATCTCAGAAGAAAGCAGAATCTTTTTTTTTTTTATGCCAATTTCTCTTCCTCCTCCTTTAGTCACTGGGAACACCCTTACTCATTAAATAGACTGAAATGTATTCCACTTGTAGGGCATAATGGTTAAGTATTTATTGATATTTGTCTGATTTCCTAGTGATAGAAAAAGCCAGTTTATATCTCTAGAATTAACCCTGCTGGTCGGACAATGACAAGCTTTTCTCTTTCTAAAGACAGCAACAATGAATTCCTATTTTTGGAGGGGGACCATATTTTCTCTCTAAAACTCTTCAGCTTTCAGATTTTTAAAAGCCAGAACTCAGAGTGTCATCGGTTCCCTAGATGCCATTTTTTTTTTCAAAATGCACCTTATTCCTACTTGCTCTTGCAAACCTTTTGCCTCTTTTCAGAAAAGACCAATGGCGGCACCATTTGCTTGTGAGGTAGGCCCATGCCCAGAGAGGAGTGACACAAAGCTTTTGTTCCTCCCCCCCCCACCCCTGACCTATATAATTTATTTATAGCTGAAGCTCTACCCTTAGCTTGCTATTATCTTGTCCTTCAGGCACCTGGTTCTTGTGTGTTGTGGCTCTGGAGATCAGAAGCTGATAACCATAGCTGGCAGCAAGTAGTGGGTTAGGCAGCTTAGTAGCTCCCATCTTAACTGGAGTTTTCCAGTCTTTTTATTACATTTTTAGTCTTGTTATGCTTGATTAAGTTAGTATACTCCTAACTGGTAAACACATGTAAACAACAGATGCTGTCAACGCAAAAAGCAGTTTCTCCTTCCCTGTTACTGTTAGACAAGGTACAATAAACAGTATTTTGTTCGCATAAGCAGAGAGAGGGGAGTGCTTCCAATCTTTCACTACATTGCTAAATCTGATTTTTGTTTGTGACCAGCAGGAACACTGACCTTTGCCCCTTTGAATGATCTGCCATCTCTTAGAAAGTTCATGAAAAGGTCACCGAGCCTGGCTGACTTCCTCTCCGTGTGCATGGACGCGTCTTTGCTATTGATCTGGTAAAAGCCCTTGCCTCGTACATTCAGAGTAGTTGTTCACTTTATTTCTTAATGGAAACCTGGACAGCGATGGTGTCTGGAGCTTCTAACTGGAATTCACCCCTGGGTAAGCACCCAAAGTTAACCTTGCGTCGTTGAATGGGTGGGCCAGTCTTTGTTTACCTTGGACGTGGTTTCCCCTGGCATTTCTTGGGCTCTTAAGAAAGCAAAATCATACCAACACCCACTAATCACAAGTTCAAGGAGGAAAGGGATTAAAAAATGCATAAAAACACCAGTGAATTGTCCTCATGAGTTCCTTTATGTCAAATTCATTTTGGAGCGATGTTTGAGTTTTCCCTTTAGATCATCTTGGCATGATCTAGGAACCAAAATAAAAATGATTTCGGGTATATTCTGAGGGTGATTCCATCCTTTGATGCTGCCTATCAACGTAAAAGGGGTTATGAATCTCCCAGAGTCAGCTCCGTGGACACCCTGCGCCGGGCAGACCCTGGTTTTCCAATCAGGCTGCGGCGGCTGGTGCAGTTGGAGGGTTTTAAATCTCTACTTCGAAACTGGCTCTTTACAAACAACGAGGAGAGTTTTGAAATGGTGAAAAATGCACTGGAGTCATATTGAGAATGATTGTATGTGGGGTATATAACAATACTTTTCCAGACGGTAAGCCCTACGTATATTCCTATCTTGTGCT
>NW_020954557.1:39430893-39467245 GCF_900497805.2 Vombatus ursinus | reverse complement strand
GGGAAGACTCATCTTCCTGAGTTCAAATCTGGCCTCAGATACTTACTAGCTGTGTGGTCCTGGGCAAGTCACTTCCTGTTTTCCTCAGTTTCCTCATTTGTAAAATGAGATGGAGAAAGAAATGGCAAAACCACTCCAGTATTTCTGCCAAGAAAGCCCCAAAATTGATCACTAAGATTGGACACGACTGAAATGACTAAACAACAATTCTTGTCTCTAATCCAATGTTGTCTCTAAATCCAATGTATCAAAATGGTTCCCTGTGAACATAAGAACACAAAAATTTTCTTCTGGGAGAACTTTTTTGACTTTCATTGAATTTCTTACATGAGCTCAGCTAAATTTCGTTCAGGTTGTTTCTAATCTAGTCTGGCTGCAGTTAGACAGGAAAAGGACTATCATTTATTAGTAAAAAGAGACTTATATTAGACTATATTACAGGCCTACTAAGAAGCATTTGAGCTCAAAGGCAAAAGTAGACAAGGGAGGAAGTCAACACAATTTTAATTCTGTTTGATTTTTTTTCCTATTTGGACATACACTGTTTGCACCAGATGGTCAGTGGAAAGCTGGCTAAATTAGGTCAGCAGACCCCATTTCAAGTTCCAGCTCCTTCTAGCCCTAGGACTTCACTTAATTTCTTTGAACCTTAGTTCTCTCCCTTATGAAATGCATACAATAATATTTGTACCTCTTACTTTGTGCCCTAGGGCTTTCACTTAGTTGCTTTGAGCCTGGGTTCCCTCAGTATCCCCAAATGGGGATAATAACACTTGTACTACCTACTTCACAGGGTAGTTGGGAGGATCAAATAAAAAAAAATATGTAAACACACTTTGAAACTATAAAGCACCATATCCATACATATGTAAGTCATTTCCATATAACATATGAGTGGAAGTATATGTATAAAATTTCTTCCGAGTAATTATTGGAGAAAAAAGCCTGCAGGCTCATATTAAAAAGAATCAAGAATGCCTAACCAAACTATTATTATTCCTCCAGCAAAGTGCCGAATTAATAGCCATGAGATTTAAAAGAACTGGGTGACTAACAGGAGCCTCTTTTTTCCTTACCACGCTGGAGTTGACTTTTAAGTGTGAGAGGGCAGTTCAGTCTTGGTTCTCATTCAGATTTCGGTTTGCTGTCTCAGAGGGCCAGTTAAAACCAGTTGCTGGCTGTTTTGCAATGTTGACTCTCATCTGGTAGGAGCTGGCCTGAAACCACCAAGGCATTTTGAGGAGTCATAGAACATCAGATAATGATTTTACTTCCTCCTACTCTGGATTCAGTTCAAACTGGAAGTCTACGGATGAGAAGTTCCATGTTCTACCCTATTTTCTCTCTGTTTCTAATATCAGATTTCTTGGATCCCCCTTCTCTTCAGATTCTCCTCCCTTCCTATCCCATTCTGCTTTCCTGCTATGGTTTGTCAATTTTCCCCTGAACTTTTTAGGAAATTAGTGATTAAACTCTTATTTGAAGGGGACCAGAGAGGGATAAGCTTTTTTGTTGTTGTTGTCATTGTTGCTGAATTGATATGATGCTGGTTGGTTCAAAGTTCAACTAACTTTATTTTCCTAAATTTTGGCAATATTTTGTTTTCATTGTCTTTGCAGCACTGGAAATACAAATACCAAAAATGCAAATACACCTACTTGGCATGTATCTCTGAAGAGGTATAGAGGTTTTGGGATGCTCCTAGATGCACAGAGGCACCCCAAGATTGCGGTGCCGGGTCTGCCTGAATGAATTCAACCCAAATCTTCTTCCAGCCAGAGAAATCGTTTATTAAAGATAAAGCATATAGGCCAGACTCCCAAGGAACCCAAACATCAGTGAAGTCCGTAAGGATGAGTGAGCGTGAGAGTCTCTGCCTCTAGGTGTGAGAACAGCTCAGCCTCTTAATAGAGACAAGATGAACCTTATATGCAGAAAAATTGTGGGAGGGATCTAGGAGTGACTAAGTAGTTTGGGGTGACATGAGGAAGGGCCTAAGGAGGTCTGGATGGGAGTGGCTAGTAAGCTGAGGTGAACCAAACTCCTGGGTCCTGGACTTTGTGGGGCCTAGCTAGGATTAAGGGTGGGAAATGGCCAGGGGCCATAGGAAGGTAAAACAATGGAGGGGAGATTGGGTGTAGCCACAATGAAAGGCCAATTGAAGGGGGGAGGTGGTTAGGAAAAAGGGACCAGGTAAGAATTCTGTTTGGAAGGTCTGAGAGATTTGAATAAACAATGAGAATAGATAATGAAGGGAACTGGTAGGTAGAAGTTTGCTTTCAAAGGGAGATAAAGAGAGCTTTCAAAGGGAAATAATGGCAGTTTATAAGGACAAACAGGAGCCAGGTTCTTTTTAGGGCTGGGGCAAAGGTGCATTTGCATAAGATTAAAAGGTAAGGCTAAGGCTTTCAAAGAGAGATAAAGAGAGCTTTCAAAGGGAAATAAAGGCAGTTTCTAAAACTTTAAGGTTTTTCTGGGACTTACTGAAGCCAGGTTCTTTTTAGGGCCAGGGAGGAAAGATGCATATCAAAAGGCAAGGCCAAGGCTTTGGAAGGGGGGTAAGGGGAATCTAAAAATTTAAGGGTTTTCAACAAATGGCAGCCAAATTCCTTTTTGTTGAAAAGGGGCAAAGGGAAAGGGGGCAAAGATCTCGGCTTCTGAAACTGAATGAAACCCTCTTCATCTCCACCTGCCTCACCATGTGGACTCATGTGCTAAAACAATAAATGTGAAGGGAGAAGGAAATGAAAATATTAGTTTATGTAGAAAACTCAAATGATTAAAAAAGAAATATGGAGAAAAGCATAGCTCCTTAATATACACTTTATTTCTTTTTCACTGATGAAAGACAAATTGTATGAAAATTTGATGTCTGTATTTCTAAAGTTTTAACCAGAGCTACAACTAGAAAGGTTTGTAATTGGGGTGAGTGGCATAAAGAAGTGTTTAGAATAGTGGGTAAGAAACATGCCCTCAAATCAACCTGGGATTCAGGAGAGACCCAAGGACACCTTGGCTGCAGCCAGAAAGTGAGGGTGGGGAGCAGGATGGGATGGGCTAGGGAGGAGGGCACCAGGAGAGTGGTCACTGGGAAGAGAAGAAGCCAGGAAGCTACCAGCTGGCCTGTTTTTAGCAGCTGAAAGTCTCCAAATGTTATCAACTATCTCTCAATTTCAGCATCCTCTTCCAAAGCCTCAGTCACCCCATCCAAGTTACTTTGGGGCTCAGGGAATAGGTTGGAGTATTGTCACACATAAGGGATATGAATATCTCTATTCCTTTCTCCAAATAGTTGTTTTCCACCTTAAAGGAGAAAACACATTTCTCCTTTGTTTGAGTGCCTCTTTGGGAAATGGCAACATATCAGCCCTGAACAGAATTTCATGGACAGTAAAGTTGGATGGCTGTGACTACAGTTTTGATAAACAGTAAAACCTCATTAATTTAGACACCACTTTTTCAGAATTTGTGATAATTTGGACAGAAATTAGTCTGGTTTACCTTTGCATTGTCTATAAAGAAAGGATTTGCTAAGTAAATAGATAGTGAAAACAAAATTGCAGGAGAAGTATTTAAATTACTTAGGAGAACAAGCTGTTTTCAGGTACCCTCAAGCACTTTGGAAGAACCATTTAGAGTTGATATGCTAATTGAAAATCATTCCCAAGTAAAGTAAGTTCTAGTTGTTAGTCTAATTATAGGTTTTACATGTACTTGAAAGTAAAATAACTTAATTTTTTAAAAAAGTTAACAATTTATACTTTTCTATATTTTAATCTGGTTGTCTTTTCATTCTAATTAGTGAATTTTTACTGCTTATAGTACCTTAAGATACACCCCATGCCAATTAATCAATCACTCAACAGAATATAAACTGCTTGTCTAGGTGGTGAAGTGGATAGAGTGTCAGACCTGAACTCAGGAAGGCTTGTTTTTATCAGTTTAAATCTGACCTCAGACACTTACTAGCTGTGTGACCCTGGGCAAGTCACTCAGCTGTTTGCCTCAGTTTCCTCATCTGTAAAATGAGCTGGGGTAGGAAATGGCAAACCACTCCAGTATCTCTGCCAAGAAAACCCCAAATGACGTCACGAAGAATTGGACATGACTGAAACAACTCAACAACAAATTATAGATGGTTGGCCTCAACGGGTTCATGGTTGTTTGGTTCGTTTGTAATCAAACACAAGCCCAGTGATGGAAATGAAAATGATTAACTCTGGGAATCTAGGGCTATCACTGTTAATCTTGAGGCTAGATTTGAATCTATGCTCTCCATCCACTGGGCCACCTTAACCTTATCTAACCATCTTTTGTCTATCTACCTGTCTACCTACCTGAAGTCCTACTAAATCACCTTGGAGAATACTTTTACAGAAAGCTCGTTGTATGGCTGAAAATCAATGTGAAGTACACTGGGGCTGTAGAATAACAATAAGAGAAACTTGGCCCTTTTGATTAACTCTGGAGCTCCAAGAAATTGGGCCCTTTGGGGATCAAGTCTACCAAAAGGAGTGGAAGTTGGGAAAATAGTCCTGAAGGGAGCAGTGAACTGGTATAAAATGAAAAAAAAAATTGATAGGTCCAAACTTTTTCTAGTTTTCAAAATAACTTCAATGTTGGCGCTACCTGTTTATCCTTCCTGTTGATTCCACATTTAACCTTCATTCCCTTTTACTAAAATCTAAGAAGGGATAATGATTAGCATTACCTCAAGCCTTTAGAGTGAAGCTATTTTGGAATTGCTAGATATTTAGGGTTAAGAAAAATTACCTTAATGATTTTAATAGTAAGGAAGCACTATAGGGATTTATTTTAATGCCAACATATAAGCAACATTATTTAAAGAAATATAAACTTTTTATAAATTTCTGTTCTGATTCAAATGCTATATTCTATGGCTAACATAAGTTACTTATTTCATAGAAAGTGAAGAAGGGGTTTTATTGGCTCCAAGTTTTGGGGCTTTTTTGAAACTGGGTCAGACACTGATCAAAATATGGGCTACAGAACCACACTTCTGTTCCATTCCCAGACTGAGATACAACTTCCCAAGTTCAGCTGCTGCCAAAATGGCTATGAGCTTGTTTTCTTGCCTTTGGAAGGAGTTTTCCAACAAGAAGGGAGTGTGTCAAGTGGAAACTTTCAAAATGAGAAAACAGAGCAAGCTTTTTCCTTATTGAAATACTGGCAATCATTTCAGTGATGTTGGCTATGGTTCTCATCATAAGCACAATACTGCTCTTCTCTTTGATTAATAGATTGACCTCTGCTGAGTTATGAAAATCAGATAAATAAAAGTATCTCTAACTGTATTCATTTGACATCACAGTGGATCATAAATCCTACAACCTAGAAATGATAATGGGCCTTGCTTTGTGTAATCTAGTGAGCCAAAGCTTTGGATTATTATGTGTGAGATTTTGTTGGTTTGTAAGAGGATGGGCATTTCCCCCAAGCTGATGATGGAAATGTTGGCAAAGGCCCAGTTCTTTGGTGGGGAAGGGAGGAGATGCTTGGACTACTTTCTATGAAGACTTTTCCTTTCTACTCTACTTCTTTCTACTTCTGGAGGCTACTAATAAAAATGTAGAAATTCAGTTCTAAGAAAACAAGTACAAAAGGTTTATTCTCATAGGTGAGACTATATATATTGGGAAGTGGTCAGCAAGGAAGAGTGTCTTATTTTAAAAGTCACAGGGATGGTGAGTCATATGCTTACAATCATTCATTCATAAAATTCATTCATTCATTCATTCAAGTAAACATTTTTTGAATGCCTACTACAAAGCAACTCAATTAAATCCAATTCAACCTGCCTCTATTAAGGATGTACTTCGTGTCAGGTGCTATTCTAGTAACTGGAAATACAAAGATAAAAATGAAACAGCTGCTGTCTTCAAGGAGGTCACATAAATGCAAAGTAATTTGGGTGTGAGCAGGAAACTAAGAAAGTGAGTATCAGGAAAAGCCAATTATAGGAAGTGAGACTTGGGATAAGGCTTGGAGGCAGCTAAGAATTGGAGGTAAGGGGGAAAAACTTTTCAGATATGACATTCCAGGGCAAGATGCTAGGTACTGTAAGAGACTGAAAGATGAATAAGATATGGTCCTGCCCTCAGGAAATTATAAATAACTTTAATGTGAAATGAAACAACAGCAACAAACATAGTATTATGAAAGTTCAAAGGAAGGAAAGGAAGCCATCTAGATAGAGATTCTAGTTGAAGTTGTAGGGAAGAACGTCATGTCAGAGAGTGATTACATGCTATATGCCAAGTGTTGTGCTAAGCACTGGTATACAAGTGGAGAAGTCCTTACTCTTAAGTTGGTCATCTACTTGGGAAAGATAACCCATATAGAAGGGTTCAGCTACAGGGTATTTGGAAGGGCCTTGTAGTCCTAAAGTTATTGATGCAGATCTAATGGAAAGGGCCGGGAGTCCTTGTGGTTTGTCCTTCGTTCCTGAGGAGGACCATGGTATCAGGAAGGTGATGCCATGACTTGCAAGTGGATTGGATTTAAGTGAGGGAGGGCTGTGCAAAGCCACCAGCCTCGCTCTCTCCTCTGGTGCCATCTGAGCCCAGTGGCAAGATATAGATCAGGATGACATGGAGATGGCCTCCGATGTAGTGGGAGACCATGGCAGATCAGTAGTCATTTCCTGGTGGACTGAAGGGTGTAGTGGCAGATCAGATGGCGAGGTCTCATAGTCCTCCATTTTACCAGAAAGATTATAGATGGTAATTCTCTATTCATTCAAATGGCCAAGTCCTTCTGGCAAATAGGGTAGGGCTAAAGGGGCCTGGTCTATCACCACTGACAGGTGGAAAAAGGCCTGAGAGTTAACATAGCAGGGACTCTGAGTTCTCTGCTACAGGGATAGAGATGTGAGGTCAGGGGCCAGCCAGAAGAGGGGAGGGAGATTTTGAAGGAAAAGCGAAACTTCCTCTAGTGCTGCTTCTTGCTGGACCACCTAATGGAATCTTCCCAGAGCAGGTCATTAGGCTGCCGTTGGGTAGGGGAAAGGTACCCTGTGTCCTTCCTGCTGGGTCTGAAAGATGGGATCTGGGCACTTTGAAGAATGGGTGCATTCGGGAGTGAGAGAAGGAAAGGAATTCAAGGAGGGAGAATAAAAGAAATGGCCAGAGAGGTAAGAGGACAGAGTCAACGAAATCTGCTGTTTGAACAGCAGTTTCATTTTGCTGGGTAGACTCATGGTGGAGTGAAAAGAGTGACAGATTTAGAGGTGGAGGCCTTGGGTTTGAAATCTGGCTCTGTGACATGGGTACTTCAATGACTTTGGGCAAATCACTTCATCTCATTGGGTTTTAGCTTCTTTCTCAGCTGAGGAAGGAAGGGGTTGGATCAGGTGATCCCTTCCAGACCTAAATCCTGAGACCCTAATAAATAGGATGGTATTAAAGAAAGCCTGAGTCACTTTGAGATTATAGTCATTCATTCATTCATTCAGGATTGATTAAATACCTTCCGCATGCCCAGCAATGTAGCGGATATCACAAGAGACAAATTCTTTCAGATCTGTTTCTGAAGGTCTTTATAATCCAATTAGGGAAGAAAGAAAGGACATTGAGAAGGAAGTGGTCCCACTTTGGAGAGAGTGGTGATAAATTCAGTTTCAGAAACTTCAGATGACAATGAGACATTTCAATGAAAAAGCCCTAGAGGCAGATGGAGTCTTGTGACTAGGAAAAAGGGTAAAAAGGCCAGCAAGAGAAGGATAGATGTTTGGAGTCCATTCAGATGTTGATAGAAATGCTGGTTTCTCAGGTAGACCGGGCAGCACTCCATTGACTGTTCCCTAACTGGGAGGAAAAAGTTTTTACCAATTCCCTTTCAAATCTCTTGTCACAGTATGATTTGACTCATTTTCTTCTTTCTTTTGCTGAAGGGACTATAAAAGCAATCCCTGAAACAAATGGAATTCTTCAGACAGCAGGTTTGGTTGCCCTTTTAAAATACTTAATTTACCAAACTGCTCCCCTTTATAGGGGCCATCTTCTAATCAGGCAAATGAGCCACTTCGATTTATGAAAGCATGGTTGAAGTTTTTTGTTTTGTTTTGTTTTGTTTTAGAGAGCTTTTCTGCTTGAATCCTCTCCATTTTTCTCCTAGGTCCAATGAGCACAGTTTCATTTCATCCCAATATGATGGTGGATGGAATGAAAGAGAATTTCTTTTAATTCAATAGTGAAACTTTCCAGTTTGAAATGCTTCAAAACGTGAACTAATTAATAAATACAACTCTCTTACAAAGGCAGTAAGCATTGCTATCCCCATTTTTTACAGCTGAGGAGGCTGCAATTAAAATGGTTTGCCCTAGGCTGCACACCTAGTTTGTGGTAGAATGGAGATTGGAACTCAGAAGCACTAACCCTATTGATATCAGGAGGCCATGTTCCCTCTCCAGGGAGCAATGTGCTTTTATAAGGTTTTGTAAACTAACAATGACTTTTTACAATGACTGAAAAGAGCCCTTGGCACTGGCTGTGCAATTAGCGATGTTCTTGTCGCTAACTGTGACTGACCTGCTGAAGAATTTTTACAGGAACGGAGCCTCACTGTAGGGCCCCTACACCATTACCATCACTCAAGACTATTCACCAGTGGCAAACAGTTGACGAGCTGACGATTACTACAACTGTGAGGATTATTTTTCAGGAAGTTTTCTGGTCTGCTGTGTATAGATAATCAACAGTGAATGCTCACAGTTTCCAGAGCTGGGCATTAAGTATAGATATCCTCATTTTACAGATATTGAAGATGAGGTACAGAGATGAGAACTTACTTGATTTTTCAGTAGTCACAGGGTTTTTTGTGAATTCCAAAATCATACTTAACTATTTCCTCTCTACAGATCAATTGCAGGGAAGCAGTATGGCCTAGTAGGGCGAATCTTGTAGTCAGAAAGACCTTTGTAGAAATCCTGCTTCTACTAAAAAGCTATGTGACTTGCCCAAGTCACCTAATCTCTGAGTACTTCAAGCTACTCTCTGTTACAGAAGCATTATGGATCTGTAACTGTGGAAGGAGTTTCCATAGCCTGAATCTCCCCAAGCTGAAAAAAATCATAGGCCTAGATCTTTTAAAAAAGAATATCAGCCTTTTGCTAATTGTTCTTCCTTTTTATAAATATTTACTAGATGTATCTTTCACAACACTGGACAAAAAAAAAACCAGAAAAGAACAATAAAACTTAAATTGAAAATTAATTTGAGAACAATATTGCTATAGCAATTTTAATAACTAAGGTAACTTATAGGCCATTTTAAGTATAAATGTTATGCCTTAACCACATAAACTTTTTTTTTTGTGTAAGAGTGGAAATTTATTACAACTAATATATGTGATAAGACAATGGTCACAACCTAAATATCGGTCACAATTGTGAAGCTTAATCCAGCCAAGTGCATACAAATAAGTGAAAATGTAAACCTGGAAGACGTGTTTAAATATATATGAAAAGGTATCCAAACAGAATAAAAAAATAAATCTCCTTATTGCCATTTTATCTTATCCAGGTAACAGTTTTACATCCAAGATTATCTGTTTATCTATCTATCTATCTATCTATCTATAATGAGTATTTTCTGACTAGAAGAAAGCATGAAAGGAGAAAGAAAGAGCATAAACTAGTAGTGCTTCATAAAAATATAGGGAAAATTTAGTAACCAGAATAACCAACACTGGAGCAAACTTAATTAGCCACGTGATATTTTGTGAAAGCAGCCAAGTTAGTATTGAGATAGCAATAGTACTAGGCAAATAAGTACTTTAATTTATAACATCCTATTTAAGTAAATGTTTTCCGTAGCTTACGGAGAAATGAGGTAAATAGTGGAATGATTAAAGACATAAACAGGTTTTGAATTGACATGAATATGGGTTTCTCTGGATCAAGAAATGCCCTACTCCCAAACTGGCTCCATCTTTTTCCAACCTGACATGCCCAAAATGCCTTGGCTGCCTCTGCAGTTAAAACATTTCTATCTCTGTGACTGTGTTTCAGGTCAGCAGGATGGTTGGAAAAGGACAGCTTAATATGAACACCGCTAAGGCTCATAGGTAAAAGAAATACCAAGAGCAGGGCAAAGGTCCTTTCAGGATCTTTATTGTTGTTCTTTATCCCAAAGTGATAAGGCTATTCATGAGATGGGGTAATTCATAGAAGTGACTAGGCACAAAGACTTTTTGGCAAGTTTCCTGTAAAGCACAGTAATATCATAGTATATCTCAATTCAGACCTTCCAAGTCTGGATTTTTTTTTCTCCTATTTTCCAGACTGGTCCCTTTTAAAGAATGACCCACTACTTGTGTAGCAACTTTTGATATTTGGGGGAAATTCCCCCTCACTAAATACATTCTGTACTCTAAGTTCATTATTTGCAATTACTGCAGCTGGATTTGAACCCATCCCATGTCTTCCCAGCTGAGAGAATACTCATCCACTCAGTTCTCCTTATCAAAGGTTTCAGACAATGAGCATATTCAGCAAAAGAGACGTCTAGAAACAGCTTTCCAAGTCTTGGCTGTTTAAGGAAACACATAAAATGATGTCAGGCCAAAACTCACACAGATGCTTAAACCAAAACATTTCTCCTTCTTTCTCCCAGTGTTGAACTGGTCTGTATTCTCAGAGTTTCTGGCACGGTCAAAGGTATTCATGAGAATGTTTCACCTCTGATTTTTCAAGTTTTAGGATAATTTCAGATGAAAAAAGTTATGACTAATAAAAATAAAGAAATGTAACAGATAGCCTGGTTATTTGACATTGCTTCTTGAGAGATGATAAGGTAATAGCACCTAAAGGCTGCTGGGTATTGTGAAATATTCCAAAAGCCAGTTTATAACATGAGCCTAAAACCTTACCAAAGAAGTGAAGTTTCACACTCATTCTTTCTTGAGCACACATGGGATGGCCTAAAATAGTCCTTTAGGTATATTCCCCTGCAGTAAGTGAGATTTTTCTGCATATGCACTGGTCATGGTGAACATGAAGAACTCTCTAGTTTGAGAACCTGGAGAAAGCCAGTCAAATAGAGGTCAGCATGGTGTAATGGGATAGGACTGGGAGTCCATGATCTTAAGTTCTAGGACCTGGCCTGGCTATTATCTGTGTGACCTTCCACTAGTCCCTTCATAGGACCATAGGTTCTTACAGGTGGAAGGGCCGTTAGTGTTCATGTAATCCAACTATCCTCATTTTCTAGGTGAGAGAACTGAGGTCCTATAGCTGAAGAGACTTGTTCAAACTCACACAGATATACTACCTTAAGACTATAGTGGTAACAAACAAATGGAAAACCTGGCATTCAAACCCTGGTTTTCTAATGCCAGGAAACTCCAAATGGGGTCACCAAGAGTCAGACATGCCTGAAACGACTGAACAACAACAAATTTCTGATGCCAAATACAGTGCTCACCATCCCTCTACTGCCCTTGCTGGAATGCAGTTTTCTTAACCGTAAAAGGAGAAAGTTCGGACTAGACAAGCCAAGACAACTCAACCAATATTTGCTATGTTTGTGCCAGGAGATGGAGAGAACAGACCAAAGTTTAAGGAGCTTACATTCCCTCAAGGAGCTTACATTCTAACGGGGGAGGCAATATGCAAACAACTGTGTGCAAACAAGCTATTTACAAGATAAATTGGAAATAATAAACAGAAGGAAGACCGTAGCATTAAGGGCACCAGCAAAGACTTCTGGCAGAAAGTCAAATTTTAGTTGAGACTTCAAGGAAGCCAGGAGGTGGATTCAAAAAGAAAGAGAATTTCGGGCATCAGGGAGAGCCGGTGAAAACAAAGGGAAGGCGAGAAATGGAGTGTCTTGTGTGAGGAGCAGTGAGGAGGCTGGTGTCACTGGGTCATGGAGTAGGAAGCCTGGGAGCAAAAGGCCTTCGAGTGGGAGGAGAGCCGGTGGCCTAGATTCCATTCAATTCCATAAAGATTTGTGAAGTGTGTCCTGTGTGTGGGCACCATCCTAGGTGCTGGGAAGACAAAGACAAAAACAGAAGAAATAAAAACCGAACTCACAAGCCAGTAGGATCTGGTTCCCGATCACTGGGAGACACTGCTATTCTAAGTGCTATTGGTTGGGTTGATGGAGGTCCTGGGCTATCCACTGGGGCTGAGGGGAGGTGGGAGTCATGTTCAAGCCACGAGTTTAACCTTCTGGGTGCCTACCACTTCCTGATTTCCCCCCTGGATTTTCTTCTCAGCCAGCCCGTCAGGGTTCTTACATTCCACTGAACATTGTTGGGATTCTATTTTTCACCTGTAAAACAAGGGGAGGCAAGTGGAAATTCAAGCATCTGAGTCTGTATCTTGCTTGTGCGGCTTGCTACCTATGTGACCTTGGACAAGTCATTTCCTATCCGGGCACCTCAATTTCTTCATCTTTAAAATGAAGGTTTTGAACTGGTCTAAAGGACCCTTCCTACCCAGATTCTATGATTTAAGAGCTGGTTTGATAGTTCCTTTGGGGTATCTACTGTGCACCTGAAGTATCTGTTCAGAAAATCAGTGAATGGCTGAAAATCTGTTCTCTGCCAGAGGAAAGAATTATTACCTTACCATCCATCGAATGAACACAGAGCTGAAATCCCAACCTGCATCAGGGAAGCACTATGCCAAACACTCCATCATTCTCAGCTGTACTGAGATGAAGGCGGTAACAGGTTTCTCGGGCTCCACAGGGCAGAGATCAGACAGGTCACCACAGAACTGGAGATCAGGTACCTTTCTCCCTCCACCTTCTTTTCTTTTGAAATTCCAGGTGGCAACTGCTTTCTCTTTGTCTCACTTCCCTCCTTTTTTATAGCTGCTCCCAGTAATAACTAATCCTCCTTGATGAATGAATGAATGAATGAATGAAAAAGCATTTAGTAAGTATGTACTATGTCCCAAGCATGGTGTATAGAGAGATAGAAAGGTGAGATAGTTCCTAGCTTCCATTCAAAGAAGAGGTGACAAAGCAGACAACAGGGTTCAGCTGCAGGGCATAAGGAAAGGTCCATTGGTCCTTAGAGTGCAATGACAAGACAGATGGTAATGCATCATCTTTAGTGTTGATTCTCTTGATAAAGTCATATCTGTTTCTCACTTTGAACCATTTGACAGTAGCAAGGACTTCGATAGCAATGGCTTTCTTTTTCCTGGCCTTCAGTAGCTGAGGCTGCTGAGGAGGTGGGGTCTGTAACACCTACAGAGGCAATTATTGGGTCAAGCCTGTACAGGATGATGGAAGCAGGGCTGGTGACCCAGGGTCAGCAGTGTACTAGTAAGTATTTAATACCTGGCCCCCCCCACTCCCCCCAAAAGTCCCACAACACACTTTTAAGTTTAATCTGCATTATTAAAATTTTTTCTCCATCACTTTCATAAATCTAGGCAAATCCACAAAATAATAAATGAAGACCTGATAAGCCAATTTCTGACGTGTAAATGTAAATGACATGTAACAGTCAGATCACAAGCAGGTAGGAGCTGGCTCCAGCTCACAGCTATTTAGGGGCCACTGCTATTCTCAGTGCTCCTAGATGTGAGGTCCTGGGCTATCTCCACTGAGGCTGAGGGGAGGTAGAAGCCATGTTAGAGGCCTCAGTCTGGCTGACTGGGTAGCTACCACTTCCTGATTTTCCCCATGGGCTTTCTCCTTATCCCAAGGAATATGTTCACCCATACTTCCCTTCTGACACCCTGGTTTCTTCCCAGGATCTCTCTTGGCACACGGAGTACCACTCATTGAGCCAGTGGCCAAAGGTTGTGAAAGAAGGACAATGACCAATCATGGGTGGGCCTGGGCGGGGCCAGCAGATAACTCATCCACTAGGGTCGCTGTGGCCTGACAAGGACTCAGTGGCTTAAGCGATTTCCCTATCGTACCCCAGGAGTAGCTGCCCAGAAATAATACAGTCAGCCCGACTCAGTCTGGAAGCAGTTGCCCGGTGGCTGAACTACTTACCTAGTCAAACCCAGTGGCATGTATCAGTCCATTCAGATGAGATCTTCTGATAACACCTGCTGCAAAGCACAGGCCTAGGAGTCAGCCCAAACCCCACAGCAAACTTAAGAAGAATTATCTGGAGAAAGAAAACGCAAGGCCTTGCAGTTCCAGAGTTGTGAGTTGCCTTGGTTGGGTGTTTCCATACCTATGTACCTCATTCCCATTATTTTCTTAATTCTTTCCCACTCTTTCCCCCACAGACTTTTTGGGTATTTGTGAGAGAACTTGCCACTGATTTGGGGGTGGGTGGGTGTAAATGCTTTGAAACTTGCCTTTTGAGTAAATGCTTTGTCTAAAAGGTTACTTGTTGATTGTCAAGGCAAAGCATATTGTTTGGGGCTTTCCTTCCTTCCTTCCTTCCTTGCTTCCTTCCCTCCCTCCCTTCTTTTCTTCCTTCCCCCTCCTCTTCTTTCATTTCTTCTTTTTCTTTCCTCCCTTTTGTCTTTACCTTCTTACCTTTTCTTCTTTCCTTCACCCTTCCTCCCTTCCTTCCTTCTTTCCTTCTTTCTTTACTTCCTTCCTTCCCTTCTCTTCCTCCCTTTTTCCTTCCTTCCTTCTTTCCTTTTTCCTTCCTTCCTTCCTTTCTTCTTTCCCTCCTTCCCTCCCTTTCTTCTTCCTTCCTTTTTTATTTTTGCAAGTCTCTTTAATGTCTGGCTTTGAGAAAAGACATCTGGATTTTCATATCTGCCTCTATTTAATCTATTTTAATATGTTGTTTTGGATGAAACATATAAATAAACTCTGGTTTCACACAGATATGTATTTGAAAAAAGGAGGAGTGTTTTAATGGGCAAATAATAATATTACGAAAAATAGTTTTGACCTTGCGGACTGCCTAAAAGCATCTTGGAGATCCCTAGGGGTCTGTGGGCTATACTTCTGAAATCCTCTGCTTTAGGAGAGGTGAGTTCCTCATCACTGTAGAGCTTTGAGCAAAGGATGGATGACCACTTTAGTGGGACGTTCTAGACAGGATTTTTGTTCAAATTCAGAATGGAATAGGTAACCTCCAAAGTCCCAT
Organism: Vombatus ursinus; assembly: GCF_900497805.2. NCBI lineage: Eukaryota > Metazoa > Chordata > Mammalia > Diprotodontia > Vombatidae > Vombatus > Vombatus ursinus. The sequence continues at coordinate 39,452,197 of NW_020954557.1, read as the reverse complement.
TCAATTCTGAAATTCTGTGATTCTGCATAAAAATTTGAGAATACTTTCACAGTGTTGCTAGTCTTAATTTCAAGTGTAACCTTGACTCATACCTAAGAGGTAAATTTAGACAATAGGGCCCTGATTTATAGCAGTTCTAGGCTTATAAAATGGATCATGCTTATTATGGCCCTAGTTAGAGACCAGAACTCTCTAACAATTGGCTGGGGTTTTAGCTTCGAGCCCTGTACTTAGAAAGGTTCCTTTCTCTGAGTCTCCCATGCTCAGCCAAGACTGTTAACTTGTCAAAACTCCCCTCTCACTTGTTAGTTTGCTCAGAATTGCAAATCCTGGAGGGCTCTGTGGCCAGCCTGCCCTTTGCCCTTGTAGTTACACAGGCTTTGAAGGAGCTCCAACAAGTAGGACTCTTAGTTTTGGAGACTACTTATTGAGGGTTATCACCCTTAGGGATGCCTCAGTTTCCATTCCTTATATGGTGCTTGGGTTTCTACTCTTCTAAGTGTAGGTTTGGTCTCCCATAGGTGGTGGTAATGATGTCAGAAATTGGTGGTGATTAATGAGACAGTAGACTGTTATGCAAAGGATCCTGACTCTGGATTTAAGAGACTTCTTTTTGAATTTTAATTCTGCCTCTTACTAGATGTGTGTGGCCTTGGACACAGCTTGAGATCACTAAGTGGTTCAGTGGATAGAATGCTGGACCTGGAGTCAGGAAGATATGAATTCAAATCTGGCTTCAAAAACTAATCAGCTGTTTGTCCTTGGGTAAATCACTTAAACCACTGACTGCCTCAGTTTCCTCAACTGTAAAATGTAATAATAGCACCTACCTCACAGGGTTGTTGTGAGATCAAGGCTCTTTGTTCTCTTCCTCCCCTCTGCCTATCCCTGGAAAAATCACTAAAGCTCTATGAACCTTAATTTCTTTCTCTGTATAATTGAAATCTCATCTATTCTAACTATCTCACAACAGTGTTGTGAGGACTAAATGAGATAATTTATGTAAAGTGTTTTGTAACTATACAGCACTATATAAATCTAAGAAATTACTATAGTAGAAGAAGAAGCTAAGGCCAGGAGCTAGGAGGCTGTAGGAGCCAGGGCACACTTGAATAGCATCAGGTGAGACAGACCCAGTGCAGAGATGTCTTTGCTCAGGGGCATGTTGGCAACTGACAATGACAAACAATCACCTTACCCCAAATAGTGACATCCTGAGTTTATTAATTTATTACAACTGCCTTCTCAAAGGTTATCAGTAATTTTTTTAAATGCTAAACCTAATGGACTTTTCTCAGCCCTCATCTTCTTTGACCTCTCTGCAGCCTTTGACCACCCCCTCCTCCTGGATATTCTCTCCCTTGACTTCCATGACACTACTCTCTCTCTTGGTTTTCATCCTATGTGTCTGACAACTTCTGCTTATTATCCATTTCCTGACTTATAAGTTCCTAAGTTGGGTGTTCTCCAAGGCTCTGTCCTGAGTACTCCTCTCTACATACAGACTCTCATTTGGTGATTTCATTTGCTTCCAAGGGTTCAATAGTCATCTTTCTATGGATGACTCATAAACCTTTATATCTAGGCTTAATCTCTCCTGGTACTTCATGTTGGATAACTCCACTTGACTGTCTCATCAGCAACTCAAACTCAACATGTCCAAAATGGAACTCATCATCTTCCTCCCAACATATATTCTTCCCCCAAACTTCCATCCATCCATCCGTCTGTCTGCAACCTTGGAGTCAACCTTTACTCTTTTCTCTTCCTTCACCTCCCCATGTATAATCATTTACAAAGACTTGTTGATTCCACCTTTATAACATTCTCATATTTGTCCCTTTGTAAATATACATTTATGTCATCTTTCAAAGTGTCCTAGGACTCATTCTCCAGATTGGTGACTTCTGAACAGAATCACCATTTCATGAAGAACCCCAGCTATACTTATTTCATTCCCAGTTCCCCTCTATGTTTTGTCTTCTCCTATTAGAATATAACATGCTCCTTGAGAGTAATCATTGTCTTGTTTTTATAGCTTTTCTAACCTCGGTGCTATCTGTCTGTCTATCTGTCTGTCTATCTATCTATCTACATGTTCAGGCTGTAAACACCTTTTGTCTACTAGGCTATCATAAAGGCTCCCTAACTTCTCCTATCTAATCCATCTTCTATGCACCTGCCAAAATATGTTTCTTTAGACACAGGCTGTGTTAAGCCACAACATTGTCCTTATTGGAAATCTTCAATGCTTCCTTAGTGTCTCAAGGGTAAAAATACAAACTCCATACAAGACCTTCCACATTCTGTCTCAAACCTGCCTTTCCAGCCTTATTGCACATTCTCTCTGTTCCAACCAGACTGGCTTGCTAGCTGATCCCTGAATTCAATATTCCTGTTTGTTGTTGCAGGCTGCCTCCTCATATGACACTCCCTTCTCACCCCTACCTCTTGGCTTCCTTAGCTTCTTTCCAGATTCAGCTCAGGTGCAAAGCTTTTCCTGATCTGTTAGTGTTCAGTTATAATTAGTGTTCTCTCTTGCCTCACATGATCTTGTATTTTCCTATCTGTGTCCATGTTATGTCATCTAATAGACTAAAAGCACGTTGAGGGCAGGGGCCATTTTGGTTTTGTCTTTGTTTTCCTAGCGATTAGCACAGTGTCTTGCCTACAGTCGGCATTCACAGTGTTGGTTGAATTTCACTATCTTGAGCATATGCTTCCCCTCTTCTTAGGGTGTTCTGGCTCTTTCAAGACCCCTGCTCGTAAAGATTACTTTGCCAGCACAGTAACATTGGTGTGCAGTCTATCACCACATTAAATTAAAATGCATGGTTTTATTCCCTGGGTCTGTTTGATTATAGGAATGAATGGTGAAATTTTATGGAACAATTTTTTTTTACAGACTTATAAATGGATAGTTAAGTGGACACTATGCAAGATAAATTTATCAACTTGCTCAAAGTACTTCAGAATTTCACAGCCACAGAAGACAGGCAGAATTGTGGCTCGTCTTTTCATAGAAATAATAAAAGTAGTAATAGCTAGAGTTTACATAGCGCTTTAAGGTTGAAAAGTCCTTTACATATGGTATCTCATTTGATGCTGACTGAGCGCTCACAATGTCATAGCTGCTGCTAGGAATATAGCGTTAAATAATTCCAGAAAAATGGGATTTCTAAAAACGATTCCCCTACTAAACAAAGACACCAGGGGAAGAGAAAGCCAATAAAAATGCTAGTGCTGTCACTGGAGGAACTCGGACAGAGATGGCAACTGGTTATCAGCCAAAATGTTTTAGAGCAAATGTGACTAGGGTAACGGGGGCTGGAAATTATCTTCTCAAAGAAGTGCAGCAGTTTTGCTTGCATATTCTTCTGCGGGCAGAAAAACATTGGGTGGAGGGAGTACCCATTCCAATATTCCAATAACAGATCCATAGAAGGATCAAAGGCAATCTAAAGTCAACACCTTAGTTATAAGGTCGAGCAGGGAAAGGAACACATCTTATGTGTCTTTGTATATAGCACAACACCTAGAATAATGCCCTCCACACAATATTTTTTCTTCAACAGTGATGTAGGGGGAAAAGGTCTGGGTGTGGAGCCTGAAAAGACCTGGGTTTAAGTTCTAGCTAACTCAGTAGTCATGTGGCCTTGGGCAAGTTGTCTCTCTGGACCTCAGTTTCTTCATCTGTAAACTGAGGTGTTGTATGGAATTATTTCTAAGGTTATGGCCATGACAGTCTGTGAGTCTCTTCTTTCTGAAAAGCAAACTAATAGAGTAAAACGACCATTGATTGGCCTTGGAGTCAGGAGACTGGGGTGTGAATCTCAGCTCTGACATATACCAGGTATGTGACCATAGAGAAGTCATTTGACCTGTATGAGCCTCAGTTTCCTCATCTGTAAAGTAGAGATTATCATACTCTCCATATCATTGTTGTACTACCCACAGAGAATACTTATTCTACATTGTTGTCATGAGGAAGGCACTTGTTCTTGATCTGTGATTTCGTACAAAGGGTATGGAGGAACTCCCAGTATGGAAATTCCTTCACTAATGCAGGTCTATCACCTTTCTGTAACTTGTAGTCTTACTTAGAGAGTTCTCTGTGGGAGTGAGAGATTACATAGCTTGCATATGATGGCAAGTATGGATCTGAGCCATTACTTGAATGTCATTCCTCCCTTAATCCAAGGCTGTTAGATAAAAGAATGAAATGCTAGTTTGCATTAGGAATGTCCCATTCCACAGCATCATGGAATATCAGATTTGGAAAGGACCACAGAGGTCATCTAGTTCAAACTTTTAACATGTTTGAGCCATAATTGGAGAACCAAAGCACATTGTAAAGTTACATTGCTGCCCTTATTGACTTTCTTCTCAACAGAACATTTTTGTCAATTTAGTGGGTCAGATTTAGCCTAGTAAGTCCATTTTTCTGGAACAGTGTCAACTGTGGAGTTTTTAGCAGCCTCTAAGGCATGGTGGATGCTTAAGGAAGGTCGCATGATAAAAATGGCTGGGTATAAATATTTTCCTATTGGGAGGCAGAGAAACTTGGAAGGACTACAGCTGTCAAATCAGACAAACTTCACCTGTACAATTTTAGATCCATCATGCCTAGGAAATGGAAAGATAAGGTTACACTCTGTGAGGTGCTGAGACATGGAAAATCGAACTGACCCCAGGGCCATGTTAATTAAAGCACAGGCTTTCTGAGCAGGGCTTATCAACGGAAAGGAATCAAGACTCCTCAAGTGTGTTTGGTACAAGATCAAACTCAATAAGCATTTATTTCCCACATGGTTGAGAAGCACTTCAAGGACCCCTTGGAAGCACCACCTGAACTTGCATGGCATAGACCCAAATCTATTGAGGCATGAACTTTGATCAAGGCAGCTGTAAGTGCTCCGGGATTTCAGACCGAGCTGAACCATGGCAAAAATGAAAAGTGGAATTAGGAGGGGTTTGGGGAGAATGGGAAATTAATTGCAGGATCATGTCCTACATGAGAGCAATACCTTGGGAAGCAGTTGGTGTTTGCATTGTATTCTTCTAGAACCACGACTATGCAATCATTAAACTAGTGTTTTTGCCTTAAGGGAGAAAGAACAGTGTACTTTAATACAGATAGCCAGTCTCAGGCAAGAAGACCTGGTTTCAAATCCCTCTTCTGACAAACACTGGATATAACATTATGGGCAAGTCACTTGACTTTTCAGCGCTCCCTAGACAGCTCTATAAGACTATACATTGCAGAACAGTTGATCTGTATTGGTAGAGGGAGTTTTCTTACCTGGAGTTCCCTACATCAGCAAAATTCAAGGGCCAGACAAAAACCAACAAAATGCATGGTACTGTATGTAAACATTCTGTACCTATGGCACATAATGTGTTCCAAGTATAATAGAATTTTGATGTAAAAAATATGAGACTGCAAGTTACATAGGATTTTTTTTTCCTCTTTGTATAATTCATGTTAAGCCTCAGGCTAGAAATTTCTTTCTCTGTGGTGCAAAGAAACAGGCAAGAGGAATTGTTACGTTTTCAAGAAAGGCACGTTGTATGTTGAACCCTCATTCCTGGTGCCTGGTTTTCTTTGGAGAATCTATGAATGGATCTTGTGAGTGGCTGAAATGCAGAGTGTTGAGAGAAGGAAAGTTGTTGTGGGCTGTGCTGATGGAATTCGGGCAGCACGGTTAGTGGGCTGGCTGGTGATGAGTGATGTTCTGCACGGGAATCCTGCACCAGATGTGTTTGCACACAGGGGATGTGTGTATCCCAAATGAGTTCTGCATTCTAAAGTCTCCAGGAGAGGAGAGAAATATACTGAGTAAGGAACTCTTTTTCCCTGCATGGGCCCTTTCCCCAAATTGGTTTTAAAGAGGTGCTTGTAGCAATTATGTATTTCATTAGATGAGGTGCTAAGTACAGTAAGTGTGTGGCACCTGATGGAGTGGCTGTTATTGTAATTGCTCCCATTTAATAGAAGAGCTAATTATACCCCAAGTAGCCAAGAAACAAGGTCCCCAAATAATTGGCTTTAAAAACACACATACAAAATGATTTTCTATGTGAGTGCTTTTATTAGGTGCTTAGTCACTTCACAGTTGTAATCTATGAAGAAAGACTCTTCCTATGCTTTCTAAAAACAAATCTTCAAGTAAGTGAATTTCTCATCCTCCTCATTTTTTTCACTATGATCCATAAATCATAGCACGCTAGAGTTGGAAGACTTTGGATGTGATTTGTCCTCTGACTTTCCTTCTCACTCTAGAGTTTGGGAATTCTGGAACCTTAGAAATGACTTATGCCAAAATCAGTCTGAAGCATGGATCCCTTTTTCAACATCCTGCATAATTTTTCAGCCTCTACTTGAACACCTCCAGCAATGAGGAACTTACTACCTCGTGAGACAACCTATTCCATTTTTGAACAGCTCAATTTCAGAAGATTCTTAGATTGGGCTGAAATCAGTTTTCCTTTAACTTCTATTATTCTCCTAGTTCTTCCCTCTGTCTCGAAAATCTAATTACCCTTTTACATGAGAACCCTTCAAATAATGACAGTGATCAAGTTCCCTCCCCTCTAAATACTTCTTCTCTACTTTAAAGATTCCCAGTTCCCTTAACTATTCCTAATATGACATGGTTTCAAATTTCCTCACCAACCTGGTTATCCTCTGGATAAGCTCTCGATTGTCAATTTCTTTCTTAAAATGTGACATCCAGAACTGAACATAGAACTTCACATGTGGTCTGATCAGGGCAGAATGTAGTGGGACTATCATCTCCATCGACTGGATATTATATACTACTAACACAGGCAGTACTCGGCTATAAACACAGCCTGAGACGATATTAGTCTTTTTTTTTTTTCTGACCTTACACTTGAGATTCCATTAACTTGAATCCCACTAAAATCCCCCAATCTTTTTCACAAGAATACTAATCTAGCCGCACATTCCCCTTCTTATACATAGGAATTTGTTTTCTGAACCTAAGTTGAGGGATTTACATTTATTACAGGCTGTAAGATTCAGCCTACCATTTCAGCCTGTCAGAATCTTTTTGGATGCTGATCTTGGCAATCAGCTCTTCTTTTCAGCATTATGTGAGCCATAAATTTAAAAAGCATACCATTTATTTCATCATTTTTGTCATTGATAACCATGGTGACTAGAGTAAGGCTGAAGTGAAAGCCTTGTGACATTCCACTAGAGATGTCCTTTTGAGTGGAGCTTTTCTACTCTCTTTGAGATATACTTATGTGGAAAATTTGTTTGTAATGCTATTAATGCCACATGTGCTACTTTTATAGAGTATCATGGATTGTATTTTGACTTTACATTCATGTATGCTATTAGTATCATTAAGGTTATTCATCCTAGGATCATAAGATCATAGATTTAGAGCTAAACAAGACCTTAGATGTCCTCAGGGTCCAACTGTCTCATTCTATTGATGAGGAAATTGAAGCCTGGATCATAGAATTAAGAGATGAAATGACTTGTACAGTCATAGATAAAAAGCAGCTGAGCTGGAATTTGAACTTAGATCCTCCAACCCCCAATTCAATGCTCTTTTCACTACCTCCAGTTTATATTTATCCACTAGAGTTATACTAACTATGTGTGGTTCCATTAGACTCCAAGACACTGACCTTTAAGATAAATTATAGTTAGCATGTTCAGTTATTTTGGAAATGAAATTATTAAAAGTATTTTTGAAAGCAGAAAAATATGTGGCACAGTAGTATATTTAGGTGGGCCAATCTAAAGTGCCAGCTACACAGTAGTGACTTGAGCCTTGAAACAAAAGAGGAGGTAAAGAATACTCCAAAGGCTATGACTGTTCCTCATAGTGGTAATCAGAGATGAAAAAGCCAATTCTGGAACCAAGTATCAGGTAAAAAGACTGGGAATATTAGGGTTTCTTGAGGTCCTCACTACCCTTTGAATATATAATGCAAACAATAATGGAATTTTTGTAGTGCTTTAGAGTTGGCACGATGCATTATCTCATTTGAGCTCAAAAGAACCTTGTGAGGCAGGTACTACAATTAATGTTACCCATATTTTGTAGATGAAGAAACTTAGACTCAGAGAGGGTTAGTGGCTTGCCCATTGGTCACACAGGTAGTAAATGGCAGGATGGGATTTAAACCCCGGTCTTCTTGACTGCAGATCCAACACTTGACCCATGGTACGATATCACTTGTGTAGTGATTATTATATGCCAGGCATTATGCTCAGTACTGGGGGGTGGGGGGGGAGTGGAGAAAGAAAAGGCAGAAATAGTCCCTTCCCTCAAGGAACTCACTAGCCAGATCCTACCTGTTCTTACAGGCCTTGGTCAAGTCTTATCTTCTTACCTTCCCTTACAATGCCATTTCTCAATGATCTTCTCTTTCTTTGAACTCAATAGCATTTCCAGTCTGTATTCCATCATCTAGCTATTTAAAGGATGCTTTCTCAGACTATTGGTTATTGTCTGTGTGTTAGTCTCATCTTCCTAATTTGATTGTAAACCCTTTGCTGACAGGGATCATACTCATTCTGTGCCCCTCAGGACCCACTGTAATACAGACTGCATGGTCAGCCTTTTAATAAATCTTATTTGATTTATTGCTTGAGGTTAAACATTCATGAAGGTTATATTTTTATGAAAATAATTTTTAACAAATCTATTATTAGTAATAAGCCTTATTTGAGTTATGGAGGAAACTTACATTCAGGAAATCCCAATTATTTGTATGTGGTCACAATCAATTCAATGAGGAAACCAGGGGAAAGAAGTAAACCTTAGAGTTGTTAATCTGCTGTGTGTTTATATTGCCACTCACATAGACAATGAGTGACAGAGCTGTTTCGGGGAATCATGTAGGGAACATTGGTGGAATAGGAAAACCACAGCCAGCTCTTGGCTTTTCCTGCAGTATGGTATAGTGGAATTTGGGTTCGAAGACAGAAGAACTCAATTTGAATCCTGACTGTCACTTACTACCTATGTGACTTTAGTCAGATTGTTTAATTTACTTCTTGGGGCCTCACTTTCTTCATCTATAAAATGGGAGTCTCTACCAAATATAACTCCATCATCCCATGATCATATGTTTGATGAGGAGGGGGAGAGGATTGAGAAACAACATAATATAAAATCTAATCAGCTATTGCTCACTTGACACAAACCTAGAGAATGCTATTATTTGCCTTGACTAGAATTATTATCTAGGTGGATAAAAAAGAGAGAAGAGGGCATAGGTCTGCTTCTGGACTGGAATTTATCTCAGATATATCTGGAAAATTCTTCAACCTTTTACTTTCTTTTTTCCCCCCCAAAATGGAGAATGTTGCCGATAGGTTCATTAACAATTACATCAACTAATACAATCTTTATGTGGCTTCTCCTTGGTTGTCAGGGTCCATTAAATCAATCCTAATAAGACCGTGCACTCTTCTATGGACTCCATCCTTTATCTTTATGTCTGAGAGGGACCAGTCTTTTCAGGGAATGTTTGATGAGCAATGATGTTTTTCGGAGGCCTTCTTGAGATTTACAAAAATAAATTGGCCCCATGCTGCTAAACTATATCAAGCAATTTATCTAGATGGTATAACGTAGTCATACATAAAAGTTATGGCAGTTCCTCTGCTGCTATATGTACGTAGCAATTATCTTACATTTATTTTGTGTATCAGTTATGGCATGGTAGGGATGCCAATCATGTGGCCATAGTTAAAGGTGTGTCAGCGCTTCTGTTACAAGCCTTGATTTTCAAGAGTTTATAACTTGGTCATAAAAACTAATCACAGGATGAATCTTGTCATAAAAAGTCAAGTCCCAGAAGACATTAAAAATTAAAAACAAAACAAAACCCTGACAAATGTTTGACCATTTTAAAGTTACCCACAGGCAGCAAAATAAGGGAGCAGATTCTTTAAATTTTTCCCCCTCCCTCCAAGGACATTACATTCTTCTGTGGCTGTGGGTTAGTTTTCACCTTGACTTGCATGGAAGAGGTTACTACCAGCTATAAGCACAATTCAGTCCTTTCTATGCTAGATAAAAATCCTAGCCCCAGGTGGTGATGAAGGGCCCTCTGTGCAAGGGTGGTTTGTTGTAACTAAGTCTCATGTGTTGGTATCTGTGTGTGTGTGTGTGTGTGTGTGTGTGTGTGTAACACCATTACTCTGTTCACAGATTTTCATCTGGAAAGCTGGAAATAATTAAGCGTTTGGATTTTGCCTTCAAGCCTGCATTTGTTATACGTTTAGGTTGATACATGACTTCTAGATATTTTTTTAAAGTAATGGAGTAAAGTTTAGGTGAGTTAGAGGTCCTGTACAATAGTAGCTTAAATATAAATATTACTGATTTTAATGAAGGCTTCAACAAAAAAAGCTTATGCCTAAAAATTCCTAGTGTTTACATAAAACAAGACTGCTACAGAATTAAATGGTAAGACCATAGATTTGGAGCTGGAAAGAACCTTAATTACTGTGAAGTCCAAACCTTTTATTTTCCATATGAGGAAACTGAGTCCCAGAGAGGTTAACCAAGTAGCTCAGTAGATAGAGTATAGAACTTGGAATCAGAAATCAGGAAGATCTGATTTTGAATCCTGTGTTGGACATTTATCTGTGTCACCCTGGGGAAGTCATTTAACATCTCTTGGCCTCAGTTTTCTCTCCTGTAAAATGGGGATACTAATAAGAGTTATAGAGCTGCAAGGATCCAATGTGATTATATGTGTAAAAGACTATATAAGTGTCAGCTATTATTTTAACCTAATTGCCCAAGGTCACACGGTTACTAGGTACCTGAGGTGAAATTCACATTCAGGTCTTTCAAAGTCAGCTGTAGTATATACGTCACTGTATCACATCGTTGGACAAAATAGCGCTCCACTCTCTTATCATTAAGTTGCTTGAAAAGTGATGAACTTTTCAGAAGCACCTTTGAAACATTCATTCACAGAGGGATAGCCATCTGCACCAAAATCACAGATCCTTGAAGTTTTGAAATTAATTGTAAGTAAATTTTGATTTTGAAGTTAATTTTGAGTTAATTTTCTGATTGTTAGTGCTAGGCCAAGTGGGTTCAAAGTTGTTATCATAAGCAACCCTCGCTCCTGACCCCTGAGCTTGGCAGCTTCCTCCCATCCCAAACTCTCCCTGCTACTCGTCAGCCCATTCCAAAGGCTTAACATACACAGGTAGGTAGGGAATCATAGCAGGGAACAAAGTAGAAGTTTATTCTTCTCAAAGAAAAAAACAAAAACAACTTTGCAACCTCTTTCAATTTCTTTACATTTTTTATTGATATCTTTTGTTTTTACATCACTTTCATTTCCAAAAATACAACTCCCCCCACCTAGCAAATCATCCCTTGTAACAAAGAATAAAAACAGAAAACAAAGCAGTTCAGCAAAACCAGCCAACATATCAACTGAGTCCCCCAGCAATGTCCCCATCTCTGCAAGGAAAGGATTTCCATTTTTTTTGTTTATTTTTTTTAATTTTTTTTAATTTTTAGGCAATTGGGGTTAAGTGACTTGCCCAGGGGTCATACAGCTAGTAAGTGTCAAGTATTTGGACTGAGACCGAATTTGAACTCAGGTCCTCCTGACTTCAGGGCTGGTGTTCTATCCACTGCGCCACCTAGCTGCCCTGGGGTTTTCATTTTTTCATCTCTTTTCTGGAGCCATCCTGGAGCATTCCACTTACACAAGCATTTCATTATAGGTTTTGTGACTATTGTTGCTTTTGTTCTGTGCCTTTAGGTCATTGCCATTAATGTGTATATTTCTAACAGACTCTGCTTACTTCATTCTGCCTCAGTTTATGTTTCTCTGAATTCTTCTTATTCATCATTTCTTACAGGGCAGTCGTATTCCATTAGATGCAGGCAATACAATCTGTTTGGCTATTTCCTAATGGATGGCCATCTGCTTTGGTTTTAGTTCTGTAATGCCACACACACAAATGCTTCTATGAATACTCTGACCACCTCTCAGATTTCAGAGCATAAGCCCACTCTTGCTGCCCCTATGTAGGGGTGGCTGTATCGCTTCACACTTAAGTTTTCAAAGAATCTAATAATAACAATTCATATTCATGTGAGTTAGGCTTGCTCAAAACATCTGCTAATTATTAAAATTTAGTTTTGACCAGTGTCAAGGAGGGCTGTACAATAGCAAAAGCATAGGTTTACTACATATTAGCATTCAAGGGCTTTAAAAATGATTGTGTTTTGGTATTTTAGTTGTTAAAAAACAAGGAAAAAAAAGAAAAAAAGGAAGAATTATTTGTACTTAATGAATGTAGGGAACTTTGACTAAGGAGGGCTCCGGAAATAAGCTCTCTCTAGCTTTCTTTTTTTTTACCTTGCTTTTATTTTTATTATGATCCCAAGAGTCAAAGGTCAGTTCAGTTGCTGTATTTGGTGAGAAAGCAACTGCAATATAGTTTAAAACACATTAATCTTGATTATGAGTTATTATAGGATATTGTTTTGTAAGATAAACATGTAACGTAAGCATTTTAGCTGAACAGTTTAGGTTTAATTTCATATTCAATTAGTACTAAATAAACAGGACATTTTTCATCATTGTTCTGGTCTCTTGGGTCCATAATGTAGTTTTATAATCATAAAATTCAGCTCTTAATTCCTTTTACTTTATAAGAAGAGATATATGATTATTACCAAGTTAAAATGCTCTTTATTGTCTTAGGGTAGACTACTTTTGGGGGCACAGGGTGGGTTCTTGGAGATGCACTGAAGACAGTTAAAAATAAGGGGGAAAAGCAGCTGCATTACTTCAAAGGGTTTTTAAGTACTAGCTATTCAGCTGTTCAGTATCCCATTCCCACCTGTCTTGTTTTCATGTGGTATATGAAGTAAAGAATGGCTAGAGTCCTTTACCCATATAAAATGTGTGAGTATATGTAATGAATGATGGGGTAATCTTCTGTGAAACACAGAAACTGTTGTGATACTGGCTCACATAAACCCAAGTACTAGAGGTGAAGAAATAATGAAACTGAGAGATGGTCATTGGAGAACTTCAAAAGCAAAGTCTGCCTCAGTGGATTTTTCTAGCACCACCTGTTTTGAGGCAAATACCCTGAGGTGGTTTTTGCTTCCACAGATGGCTCATTTTTGATAGGTCATGTGATGCTTGCTGGAAAGCCGAGCAAGAATTCACACATATCTAGACATAGTGGAACAAACTCAGTAACAGATAAGATGATAAATAGGTAGACAGACAGAGCAAAAAGTTATTAAGTGTTTACTATAATCCAGGACAAAATAATTTCTCCCATTTACAGAGCAAAGCAAAATCAAGGGACCTGTCAATACCCTGAAAAAGAGAACTTTTAGTAATCCAAATGATAGATTCTGTATTAAGGAATAAATACAAAGTACGTAACTTAGGCTGACACTCCTTCCTGTAATTCACTCATTTTTCTTTGTACTTCCTTTTATGATCTGTGTGTGATCTTAAACCACAACCCATTTTCCCCCTTCCGTCTCTTATCTGAATGTCTGGATTTCAAGTGGAAACAAATTCTTGACTTTGGTTATCATTATTATTATTATTTTTATTACGCAAGTCTGACACAAAAATATTCAACTTCTCCAAGTTCTCTAAACTAGAGTACGTATCCTCAAAGTTACTTGGTAGATTGCACAAGGCAAGTACATTTTTTAAATACTTCTTACATAGGACTGAATTAAAATTCAAACTAAGCAAATCTAAAGTGTGTCCAAATTTAAAAAAAAAAATACAAGCCCACCGATAGTTCTGTGACATAAACTACAACACAAATCTCTTTTTTTACATTTTTCGCTACTTCGGGGTTCTGCTGTAGCTATTGTGCGTTATGTTCTAGAATCCAGAAATAATCACTAAACAGTAGTTACTCGTGTCCTGAAAAAGCTATGAATTATGATCCATTGGTGGCCTTCATTACGAAAGCCTGGCTCTTGGTATGAGTTGTGCCCAGGTGAGCGCATGGCTCCAGGCTCTTTGACCTAAACGTGCAGCGTGAAAGGTGTTTGGAATAAGAACTCCACAGGCACTGACTGACTTGTAAATGAGAACCACACAGCTGCAGGTATCAGGACATTCGCGGGGAACTAAAGAAACTCTAATTGGAAGACCTTGGAGCCACCTAGGATTTAAAAGGGCTGGGGTGGGGAGGGGGGACTTTTAAGGACACTGGCTAATCAGGTGACAGAGTCCTGGACTTCAAAGTCAGGAAATTAGGAAATTCCTTCAAAAAAGCAAATTATAAGTATAGAAAATGACCTCCAATCAGGGAAATAGACGGAAGGATAGTGATTCAGGATCCTGTTTGTTCCAATTTAATGAAGCGTATTTGGAGGATATTAACTGGTCCTAAGGAGCACGGTTAAGCATGTGTCAACTTTTTCCATTGCAACCTCCCCCAACTCCGGCCCCCATCTTTTCAAGGGGCTTATCATCAAGCCACTAAAATTCATAGCAGACCAAAGCTTACTACGCAAACTAAGCAAGTGCCAGTTTTCACTCCCTTAACCTCCGCCCCTGCCCCATTATCTCAATTAGCATGGTTTTAAGTTACAGAAACTCAAAATACAAGAGAGAAGGCAATTAAAGCGTAACAATGTATTCTTGAACATTAAAACTTTGGAAAGGTGCTTTTTTGGGGGGGGAGTGGAGGTTCATAATGTAACCAGCCACAGAAAAGGAGCAGATAGATTAGTCAAATTCTGTTAGGCATCCCTGGAAATCCCTCGGATAGCTAAGCGGGATTTTTCTTAAATATTTTTCCTGACTCCTTAAGATATGAACATGAGGTGTTTCTCTTCAAACCTTCAACAAGGACTTTGTGTGCAACAGTTTGAATTATAAACATGATGGAATGAGGTGTTTGTCAAAATCGTACACCAAAAATGAATGGGGGAGGTCGGGAAGAGAAGAGGGAATGGGGTTGGGGGGGCCCGCCGGGAGTTGTTAAAGCGGTGGGAAGCACCCAGATTCTCTACCTGCAGCTTTATAGAAAGTATTTTCTTGATTCATTCTGCAGTTAGCAGGGCTAGTGGACACTTGGATAGGTCAGTGGAAAGAATCTGGGTGGATAAAAGCAGAACTCCACCTCAGGAAAAGGGAAAAAAAGCACCATAAATTTTCCTTTGGATTTGCACGCCCCCCCCCCTTTTGAACAACAACAACAACAACAACAAAAGACTGAGGTTAAAAATTCCTGGCAAAGAAACCAATGTGCTTATCCTGTGTTGTATAAAGTTATCAGCCCAAGTTGCCAGCAACCAGGTCAAAGGGAACCGTGTTTCGGCATTTACTTACCTAAGCAAGGCAGCTATTAGGTCTGTAAGATCTCCTAGTGTTCCCTATGTCCCTGAAGCAGGCACTTGGGGAGATGAATTATGAACAGGATGGGATGTTGTGACTTGAAATTTCCTTGCTTTTATTGATTAGAACAAGATGTAATTATAATCCAGGTTTTGTACACACGTATGTGTGAGACCAGAACAAGAAGTGGACCTTAACACGTTATATTTTTGTGGTGACTTGGCAATTCCTGGCAACTAAAATGCAAATTTGGGGTGCAGAAGAAGTAGTTTTTACATGTATACTTTTAAATGGAAAATAGTGACCTTACAGTAAGAATCTGAGTCAGGGAGTCCGAATTGAACATTTATTTTAAAATGCAGGTTTAAATATCTGAGCTCTGTATAATGCAAAGAAGTTAGCAAGTCAGATATCTTTATGAGCAATCACTACATGAGGTTGGTGTTTGGTAGGGATTTTGTTTTTAAGTGCCAAAGTAGAACAGAACTTATTTAGAGAGCCTTTCAAACTATAAAATTATCTTTAAAATCCCACTACTATAAATAGTACATAACTCCTGATTTATCATCTGGTGTTGGTGATTATTGTATTTCTGCATTTTCTGTAGTACCAAACTTGCATTGTTTTTTAAAGTGTATTTGTCTACTAACTGGTATATCCAAGTAACTTCAACAGAAGTTTGAAATATGTAAAAGAGAAGTGAGATTGGACCCAATGTCAAATTTTGGAGAATTCAAATAAACTTGGATTCTTTTTTTTTTTTAATCCAAGAAGAAGCACATACTCAGATATCTTTTGTAAAATGGATGCTGATTTAAAATTGAGTATGGCTCAAATAGATTTACATAAGATGCAAAATTGAACAAGCCACCATCATTTTTGATGAGTTTGTATATATGGTTAAATATTTGCCATACCTTAAAAAAAGAAAAGCTACTAATTAAAGAATGCATAACAATTTCAAAGTCCCAAAGCAGCTGCTGGAAAAGTGCATTTGAATTATATAGCCACATTATAATTGCTTCCATGTTTTAATCATCTTTTTGATAATGAAACATTTTTAAAGTTCTGCACTAGCTTTAAAACTTTGATACATTCTACGTGTGCAGGGATTTTAAAGTGTTTTAGAATATTTTAAAGATTTTTTTTCTTGGTAAGTTCAAAATTCTTCACTCTGTTGTTGGTTGCAGCAGACTTGAGAAATAATTATCTAATACTCTGTGATAGTGTTTCCATAAAAAGAGACTATATTGAAAACAGTTTTTCCCAGCCAAAGAACTGATTTAAAGCATTAATTTTTATGTTCTGTGAAAATGTATTCATTTCCAGATTTCTTAAAATAACTGACCATGTAATATGACAGTTTTACATAGTCTTCATTCTCATGGCCCTGGAAAACGTCCCTACTTCCACTAAAATATCTTGAATAGGGCTATTCTAGTACATATGTTACTAGTACGGTAATATATTCAAACCTTAGAATATTGTGATATTGTGTTTGATATTTACAGAAGGGTTTGTTTCCTAGCTATAGAATATGCCTATGAAATGCCCATAGGATACAAGTATAATTTGAAAGTTTCAGAGAAGTATTTATTATGAATGTCTTATATGTAAAGCTTTCTTTTCTGTGCTTGAATCCTATGCAATATATCCTTCCCTATATACAATATATAGTTGTCTCAAATTATTTATAGATTTGTGGCTGAGGCCAAATGCCCTAATGTCTATCTCTTTCATGGGGTTATATTTGATGAAAAACAAAAATCATAAGAATATATTAATTCATTTTAGCTCTATATCTCATTAGTTCCTGAATCCTTTGACTGAAAATGTCAGATTGAATTTAAGAGGGCTTGTTTGATTTTTTTAGTCCTTTGTTTAGTGCTATGTGTCAGTTTCTTGAGAATACACATTAATTTTGCAAGGGACAATATAAAGAGCGTTCCTTTCATAGGAAAATAAGGGCGTCTACAGTGTGGGTATAGCATGAGACTATATTTTACACTTTACATCATACCTAATTTTGGATACAAGCCCCAACTTAACATTCCTCTATATCTGGTTACTTGATTTGGCCTTGAATATCATCTGCCTTGCTACATGAAAAACAATTGCCTGTCATCTGGCAAACTCTCATTTTAAGGTTTCCTCACACAATCCATGTGTGCAGCAGTACATGTGAAACTTCACTATCCTTTATAAGGACTTTAATATAGTTTCTCCCCCCCCACCTCCCTACACACAGTAGCTACAGTGTTACTTAAAACACATCTAGTTCCTTTCTGGCAAAATACAGCTCAATTTTAAATGTAGCATAGAAACTAAGGAAATCCTGAGCAAGAATGATGCCATGAAAACCTGGCACTGCTCATTTGTTTCCTGTTTGGCTAAATTTTACTTGGCAAGGTGGTATTATTGACTCAGAGTATAGCCAACATTAAAATCATTTTTCAAAAGCAACCTAAACTGTTTCATTATCTTTAGTTAAAATACAGCAGTCCAACCCTGGCCTTTAGAGATGATGCCTTTAGCTGGAGAATTATTTTCTGATTTTTTTTCCCCTCCATTTTTGATAAATCTGGACGGAGTTGTGACATAGGGTGTTGGGGGGGGGGTGATATTACGTGTTTTTCCACCTCCCCCTTTCCCTTAAGATAGCGTTTGATGAAGCAAATGGACTGGGCTAGATGAGAGCTATTTCCTGTAGCTTCCTGAGGATCCCTAGCCCTAGATTGCATTTTCTCTCCAGGATTTCTTTCCCTGCTCGTGGACTTGTCTGGCCTTCTGGAGCTCGGGAGACTGCAAGGAGGGGGTGGAGGGCGGCTTCCGGGGCTCCGCGTGGGAGGCAAGGTCATGGAGCCGGTGGATGCCGTCGGGCCACGCAGCCCTCTGAGGCTGGCAGATGCCTAGGCTGCCCTGGGGGACAGGGGCGCTCCCTGCACTCTTGGAGCCCAGAGAAGGGGGTAGTTTGGGGGGGGTAAGATGGGGAGGAGCCTCTGGGAAGCGCAGAGACGTCTGCAGCTAACTGGGACTAGGAATGCGGGGCAGAGGGGAAGCCGTGGCCGGGCAGCGCTTCGTCCCTCTTTTGCTCCTCTCTGTTCCCCGAAGAACCTCACCCGAACCTGAAGTCCAGCGACAGCCCCTCCCTCCTCCAGCCCCGACGTGTACTTGAACCAGAGCTTGGGACGGACTCATACTACTCCTCCCCACCCCACTTCCCCATCCTTACCTCTTCGCCGTCCCCTTGCAGACACCCCCTACCCCAACCCTCACCCCACTGGTCTCGCGTCCGCCAGTCCCCATCCCCAATCCAACATTTTCCACTTACTCTTTCCACGGGGCTCCCTCGGAGCAACAAAAACTCTACCGACCCCGCATTATCTGTGCTATTGCTACGGCTTTCCTGAGTCCCAGGGGTGCGAGGACCTGGCCTCTCCCTCCCGTCTCCCCTGCCCCTCGGAGCTTGGGCCGTTAAAGGCACATCCCCGCGGGGCGACTGCAGCCCACATCCAAAGTCTGATTCTGCCCCTCTGTCCCTGCATTGGAACTTTGGCTGCCTACTCTGCGCTGGTTGGGTTTCCTTCATGCATTTTGACTTACACACCATTTTTTGACCTCCTCCCTATTTGGAGAAAATGCTACCAGGAAAAAAAAAGTCCTAACATGTACTGTAAATATAAATTGGAGAAAGCCGGGGTGGGGGAGGGTGGTGGGTGGTAGGAGAGGCGTGTGAACATTCTTATTGATCTGTTACTCGTAAAGATACTTTCTATAGGTCCAAGTCCTGTCTATGGAGATTCCTAGTCTCACAGCGCACCCTAGTGGACCATCCGCGCCTCCTCGCCTGCTGTCTTCACCCTCCTCCCCCAAAGCCGGCCACTGGCTTCAATCTTCTCTGGCTTATTACAATCTGCAATATATTACTTTCTCCCAAAGTATTGACAACGTGCGAGAGACTCGAGTAACCCTGGGCGACTTTCCTGTAATCAGCATATTTATTCACATTTATATGGAAGAAAAAAATCTGGATTAAATCCCCGTGACCCATATTCAGCTCCAGTGTCATTCTGCCTGGATCCTCTTTAAACCCACTCCACACTGCTTCTCTGTCTATTACATGCTAATTTAATTTTACTATGGACGATATTTTCAGCATTTGCTGAGGACAGTAAATTTTGTAGTTTATGTTATTTCACTTTTTATGACTTTTTAACACTTAATAAAATTTTATTAGAGCACTTTTGTGTTTACAAGGCCACAAAACTCTTGGCAGGTTGTCAGAAGTCCTTTTTATTATGATCCTACTGATATACTGCGAGTAATGAAATAATCATGTCCAGAAATGTATCAAAGGCCAGAGGGATTATCCAACTTAATAGCTCTACAGATGCGCTCAGAAGGATATGGACATGCAGCTCCCAGACAGGCCGGGAGAGAGAAGGAGGAGGCTGACCTGCTATTTTTTTTTTTTTTTTTACCATTTCTGTTGCTTTCCTAAAAGGCAACATGCAAGGTCATATGACTTTCAGCTGTCTCCATAAAAAAAGAATTTATTCTTTTGCAAAATGTGCCTTTCTTTTTATTCTTCTTGTGTGGGCATTTAAGGCTCTTCTAGTGGCTGTGGGGCTGGCTCAACATATCCCCGGCAGTTACTTTCCTCTTATTTCAAAGTACACTTTTTCTGTGGCAGTTAGTAGCTGAGAGTAACATTGGTGTTGAACAGCACTGCTTCTGCAGCCAAAGCATAGAAAATGCATAAGGGGGACCTAGGGCAGCACAAGGGGCTTTACTGTATGTCCACACGTGCCAACAGTTGTTTTGTTTTGTATTTTTCCTGAAAAGAGGAGAGTGACTGGAGACTGATTTCTGCTCACATGTTCAGAGGCACAGTACAGTGATTTTTTTTCCCCTCTAAGGCTTGCTGTGCCAAGGACTGAGATACTGCAGCTGTTTTTTAGGTCATTCCCTTTTATTAATATATATGTACATATAGGTACATATATAAGGTCATTTACCCTATGGTGTTAAGTTCATTGCATCAAAAGGAGGCCATTATACTTCCTGACCCTGAAAGCAAGGTGGGTGGCTTTGTTTTATAATTACATTTGCTGTCTTTGCTTTCATATTTTTCTTTCTGTTATTTCCGAAATACTGTGCCAAAGTGATAAAAGAGAGGAGTAATGGACTAATACATAGAGCAGTTTTGAAATTAATGTGGCCATATCCATAGCACGTGTCCTTCTAAACTTTGACTTTGAAGGACGTTGGCAATCTTTTTCATAAGTCTGTGTGTGTTTCTGTGTGCTTATTCTGCAACACATCCAGATTTTTTAATCTGTCATTGTTTAAAAGAACCTCTGGGAAGCTAGCAACTCAACTCTGGATAGTGTCCATCACACACACATGTGTGCACTCTCCCAAAGGGATATACACAAGGCTGCTCATGTGGGTTCTTTTATTTTGACTTCAAGGGAGCAAGTTTGTTCATTGTGAGTTTGCTATTCCTGGAAAAACTGATGTTCTGGGAGTACAGATATGTTGAGTGGCCAGAATGTTCTAGGTTCAATATAGAACATATTAAAAACACAGTCCCCAAACCCCACACACACCCCTGCCCCTGCTTAAAGCAGATTACATTCTTATTAGGCAAGTTGAAATGCCATCTTCTTTCTGTAATATTTTATGTGTGAATTTAGGGGGTTTTTTACACTAGGTTTTTTTTTTTCCTTTTTTTTTTTTAAGCAGGGAATGGTCCTCAGTTCTGAATTTGATATATTTCCTCCTATACTTTTTTAGGTTTCCTGCTCTTTCTTTCCTCCCTCTCCCTCTCCCTCTCTCCTATTTTCCTTCCTTCCTCCCTCCCTCAGACCCTCTTCCCTTCTTTCTTTCTTTCTTTCTTTCTTTCTTTCTTTCTTTCTTTCTTTCTTTCTTTCTT
>NW_020954557.1:39422656-39430883 GCF_900497805.2 Vombatus ursinus | reverse complement strand
CTTTCTTTCTTTCTTTCTTTCTTTCTTTCTTTCTTTCTTTCTTTCTTCCTTCCTTCCTTCCTTTCTATCTGTCTGTCTGTCTGTCTCTGTCTCTGTCTCTCCCTCTGTCTCTGTCTCTCTAGGTATCTGTCTCTGTCTCTGTCTCTCTCTATATATATATATTAGAGAGAGACAGACAAACAGAGAGATGTATATTAAAATTTTAGATCCTCTAAAATCAAGAGTATTTAAAACAGGGGCTTTGAAGTGAAAGTGAAGTAAAAATGAGCATTCTAATTTTAATTCTGCTACATAGTGGGACAGAATCATCAAGTAAAATCTTATTTCAAAAGTTTAAGCTTTTGAAAAGGCAACAACTAACAATTTAAAAACTGATATTATTTGGTTATGTGGTAAAAAATACTTAAAATAAGTAAGGTTAATGTAACAAGATTGATGTTTCCAATTGCTGCTCACAAAAGAGAGATGTGTATTAGTGTATGACAGTTGTCCACAGATTATTGATTATTGATTATTCAATCAATGGAACATCTAACAAATGTTATGCTGATGGCCCATGCATGCAGGCTTCTGATGATCTGCTAGGGTCTACAAGTGGGGAGTGCTTCATTTCCAGTCCTAGAGTCTAGAAAAATCATCCATGAAAAATAGGGGCAAGCTAGATAAAGAAGGAGGTATGGAAAAGGGGCCTAGTTATGGTTATGAGTTAGTTAAACATCACTGGAGTCCTAACTTGTAATATTTGTATCTGGGGCAAGCAGCACAAATCACACCTGGAATAAGTGCCCCAAAATACTCCATTAAGGGTATGGGTGAGGGAAGGACAGTGGATACTAATATCATGGTGGGGCAGGGGTTCAGTGGTGGAGAGTGTGTGATGGAAAGCTCTAGCCACTACAGGGCTGCTGCTGGGAAGATGGGGTGGGAGTGGGAGAATAGAAGTGCTATCTGGTAGCTTCCTATTTTAAGTAACAATTTTTGCTAATTAGATGCTCAGTTTTTTCCTGCATGATACTTTCAATACCTTCTAAATTTTCTCTCCCTGTGGCAAAGCACTGATCACCCCACCCTAGTTTTAACACTTCTTAAGCTGTAGTAAAAAATGAATCTCACTGGGCAGTGAGGGGGGAGAATCTGTTGAAACAACTGGTTTTCCCCAAAATTTCCTACTATTTTGCTCTAATTGAGGATTATTTACTGCTCTAAAGGCCCCTCTTCTTCTGTTGGTGCTAGACTCAGGAAGGCCAACTTATTCCATAGACAGTTTTGCTGACAGTTTTAGATTATAGAGATAATTGAATCATAGAGTGTTTGAGCTGGAATGCATCTTAAGAGGTCACCCTGATTTTATAGATGTATTTTTAGAATATGAGGCAAGGCAAAACATGTAAACTAATTAGTGTGGAACAATCCCATTGAGTATAATGAACACATAAATAAGCCTGTGCCCTGCATAAAGTGTATTGACTTGTCATTCATTTCTGGGATTAGTATTTAAAATTTTACTTGTGAATTACTCAGGTCTTACTTGGGTCTTACTCTATAAGGACTTTATAAAGTTCTTTGTACCACCCTCCCTTTCCCCCCAAAATATCTTGGTGTAGGTTCCTAATAAACATTTGTTGATTGATTAATTGGCATAATAACTCACTTGAAGCAAGGGAAAGAAAAGCTGTTCTTTAATTAGGTATTATATATTATAGATGGTTTGGACAGCTAGGTGGTGTGGAAGATAGAGTACCAGGTCTGAAGTTAGGAAGATTCATCTTCATGGGTTCAAATCTGGCCTCTGACACTTAACAGATGTGTAACCCTGGGCAAGTTACTTAACCCTGTTTGCCTCAGTTTCTTCATCTGTAAAATGAGCTGGAGAAGTAAATGGCAAACCACTCCAGTATCTTTTTTTTGGGGGGGGGGGGTAAGTCAGGTTAAATGACTTGCCCAGGATCACACAGTTAGTGAGTATCATGTGTCGGAGGCCAGATTTGAACTTAGGTCCTCCTGACTTCAGGGCCAGTATTCTATCCACTGTGCCACCTAGCTGCCCCTACTCCAGTATGTTTGCCAAGAAAACCCCAGGCTGCATCATGAAAAGTCAGACATGGCTGAAATGACTCTGCAACAATAAATTGTAGATGACTTGGCCTCAACAGGTTTGTGGTTGTTTGGTTCCCTTTTTATCTTTTGGGGTTTTTTGGTAGGTTTTTCTTTGTTTTGGTTTTGTCTGTTGTAGTCAAACACAAGTGGTTATGGAAATGATGGAAATGAAAATGATTAACTGTAAGAATCTAGGACTATCACTGTTAAATCATGAACATATTATTCAATGACTTATCAATTAGAGGTGGAAGGGGATGCAGGAGAATCACCACTCCTGCGTATTTATGGTTTCCATTACTCCACGCAATGTTTGAAAATTGTCAGAAGGGCAGTCAGGGTAACTCTCTCCCTCTCTTTTTTCCACTTCTTTTGAAAAGGATAATGAGGATTGGTCAATAGTGGCTCCAAAACTTCAAGTATTCCATACGTAGCTGCATGGTGACCATGAATGAGCAACATAAGAGAACAGCTACAGGTAGCTATCAGAACAGCTTCTCCTCTTGGTCCGAAATTCTCTGTCTGCTTTAAAAATAGCAGTTCTCCCAGCAATTCCTCAAAGGTTTCTGGCCTGGTACAAGGAGAACCAAAGTGACAGGCATTGATGGCCTGATCTAGACCTTTTACAATGCTAACCAACTCTCACTATCACAAGGGTTCTTAACCTGGGATCTATGAATTAAAAAAATAAATAAATAAATGTAGATATCTGCATTTCAGTAGAATTAGTTTCCTGTGTACTCCTATATTTTTTGTGTTATGGATTTAAAAACATCATTCTAAGAAGGGGTCCATAGACTTCAACAAATTTCCAAAGGGTTCCATGACATAAAAATAGTTTAAAACCAATGACTTTATAGGTTCCTGAGCTCTTCAGTGCTTTTCTTTGATGACAGACCCAGTTTTACAGTTTTTAAACAAGACAACCCATGAACCCAAAGAGGAAGTCAGGCTACAAGGTCTACACAGTAGTAAATGTGAACTCCAGATTGAGTTTAAAATTGAGTAGCAGTTACCACCCCACCCCGTATAAATTTAAACCAATGACAGTTATCTGGGCAAATATATTTGTTTATGTACACATACACACAAATATATGTATACAAATATGTGTATGTATATACATATATTTGCCCAGATATTTTACATATATATATATACACACACACATCTATATTTCTCCAGATAATTGTCATTATCTTAAATTTGTACTATATATACATGATTATATAGGATAATATTATCTAGATTCATATATATTTAATAGAAGGGACTTGGTCTTGGGTTTGGTGAGAGCCTCACAAAAGCAAGTACAAAGGGAATTACTCTTTAACCCATTCCTTTGTGATTAGTTGTAGGAGAGGAAGGGGGGAACATAGCTCTTTCTTCTAAGATCATGAAGTTTCTCTATTGTCTTATTGGCAGTGATGGCAGCAACAAGCATGGCCAGTGGTAACTACAAAGGGGACCAGAGGCTACAAATTTCTGGCATCAGCTTCACATAGCTCTGTTACTGCCTTACAGTGTGACCTTGGGTAATTAATTTACCTTTCTACATTTAATTTCCCTTCATTCAAGGTGAAGATAACTGGGTTTGCCACACCACTACTTAATAGGAATAAAAGAGATGTTTAGAGAGTGCTTTGAACTCCTTCACAAAAAGACTATAAAAATAAAAGTGTTCTTTTATAGATTAGGACTACACATGTGAACATTTGGTTTGAGCAGGTGAAAGACTAAAACATGTAATCAGCTGGGAAGTATATTGCCACACCAGCAGCAGGTGTGCACAAGAGGATTGTAACATGAAGCCATATCTAGAAAGAGCATTGCAAGAATTCAATCCACCTTATCACAGATACATGAGTATACAATACTATTTTTTTCAAATTCTATTTTATTTTTATGAATTGATGAATTTGCCAAGATCCTTACATAACTTTAAAAAAACTGCTTTGCAAAAACAAATGAACGAACAAAAAAATTGCTTTGCAATAGTTAAAATCACCCCCCCCCCCAATAATTCATTTAACATATGGGCTGAAGCCACACCTTTTGTTCTGATAGAGTTTTGAGTGATCTTAGTAGGGCTGTGATAAAGCAAATGGCATCTCAACTCGAATCCAGCTGGCTGCCTTTGGTTTATTCCTCTTCCTGCTCCTAAAGTTTCAGGATAGGAAAATGATTGTAAGCAATAGTGACAAGCAAACCACTCAGTAACAAAGATGTTACCCATTCACAGGCACCGGAGGACTTAGATCAGTTGAAGTCGGGTTGTTCGAAGACATTGGCCTTTGACATGCCCTTGAGCATGGCTTCCCCCGTGGCTAGCATGGATAAGTACTGGGTCAATCAGTGTTTATTCTATTGTTATTCCTTGCATTGACAACAAATTTTGAGACACCATTGAGTGGTGATTGTTGGAGGATTTCACTTGCCACACTTTTCCCACCCTATGCCCCTAGTACTGTTTTGCTCTTCTTTGCTCAATTAACAAATGATTTACTGACCCTCTACTAGGTGACACTCAGCACCCCACTGTCTGTTGTGAGGCATACAAAAGAAGCATCATGCATGGGTCTTGTCCTTTAGGAGCTTACAGTCCTGTTGGAAAGACAAGATGAACTCAAATGCAACAAAAATGACCAATACAACACAAAGAGAAAATGTCAGCACAAACTATAAATGAAGTTTGGAGAAGCATAAGAGAAAGGACTGATTTTATTCATAAAAGAAGTTAGATTTGATTCGGCCCTTGAAGGCTATTTAGGATTTATACAAGTGAAAGAAAATGGATAGAGCATTGTACCTAATAAGACAACCATTAAGCAAAAGAATAGAGGTGAGGATGGGACAATGAGGACACAGCAGAGGACACTTGTGGGGTGGGTCTGGGAGGGTAAAGTGGAATCAGATTATGGACGATCTGAGGAGTTTAGACCCAATAGAATAAGAAATGGGGGGCCCATTATATATTTTTGAATGGGAGAGTGAAAGGATAATGGTATAATGGGAGAAGTACAGAATTTGGAGTCAGAGGGTCTGGGTTCAAGTTCAGACTTTGCCTTTTTCTATTTGTATCACCTTGTGCAAATTATTTTCCCTCTCTAGCTTTGGTTTCCTCAACTATAAAAGAGGAGGTTAGATTATATGACCTTTAAGGGCTCTTCTAACCCTAGATCTACATTCCTCAGGGGTTTAAAGTAGCCTTACTTAATTATAGAGATAACAAGATTAAATGGGGAATGGAAAGTTTAGTGACACCGAGGCTAGATAGGAGACAGTTGTAATTAACAGTTGTAATTACCCCTTTGTGAGTTGAGAAGAGCCTGGAGCATAAAATGGAAATGAAGAACTGTATTAAAACTTTCTCTTTTTTCTTCTGTTTCTCTTTCTCCTTCTCTTCTTTTTTTTTCTCTCTCTCCTCTTTTTCCTCTCTTTCTCACCCTTTTTTCCTCTTGCTTTTTGTCATAGGCCTTCCGGGGTGCTCACAACTATTACTAAGCCTTCTGTGATCCCCAAGTGTAAAAAGCTTCATGAAACCTGGCTTAAGGAGAGGGAGTCTGTGTTGATATGGCCACCACAGAGACAATTCTGTCCCAATTAATAAGATCGAAAATATGATGCCTCGTGCTTCTGAAAGATGATACCCAGGACTCCATTTTGCTGCTGTCAAGAATACAAGAAGGAGAATTATAAGAGACTCTTATAAGATAGCCAGTTTGAAGTCTGTGTAGGGTTATTAAGGTCTGGAGTTTCAAAATGTCTTCATGCTTTCATTCAGTAAATATTCACCAAAAATCTTGTGAGGACAAAGAAGCAAAAAAAAAAATTATTCTGTTGCTAAAGTATAGTAAAACCTTATCTTTCAAAGGAAACTTTTTTTTTGTAATTACCAGAAATGTGTTCTATCATGTAAAGCACCCCATTCTTTGTTCCCTGTAACATCTGTAGTGAATAGGCACCTTTAGCTCTTTGGCCATTGTAATTTAACCTTTGCCACATGGTGTGATAGAAAGATCACAAGACTCAAAGAGAAGAGGTCTGGGTACAAATTCTGACTTTCCCTAGTTATGATTGTTGGACCAGTCACTTTTCCGTTCTGAGACTCAATCCATTTAGGGGTTGGTGAACTCTACTGGGTTGAAAGAATACCAGACTTGGATTCAGATCTTTACTAACGATGTGAACAGGGGCAAGTCACTAAGTTTCTCTATGACTCAGTTTTTTCATATCTAAAATGAGGAAAATAATACCTGTGTTATTTTTATTATAAAAAAAAACAGTATTTTCTTTGGCAGCCTTTGGCAAGCCTGACTTTTTATACCTTGCTTTTAGTTACATAACTCCTCAGAATTTGCCCTCTGAAAGGTTACAAAAAGGGCTTTAAAAAAAAAAAAACAGAACTTAAGAATTATAAATTGATTTCAAATGGCATTTATCACTTCTCTCCCACCCTTCCACTTGTTTCTCCTTTCCAAGCCTTTCCATCATCTTTCTTTTCTTCACCTCTCATGTAGGAGTTGTCCTTAACAGAACCTGCTTAAGGATAGCTATAGCTGCTCTTAAGATGCTGGGCCAGCCATTGCAGAAGGACCCTGTGCCTGTCTGTCTTTACTATTGACTTCAGGTAAACCCTGCAACCCTTCACTCCGTGTCTGTGGCTACAAAATAAATCGTCTTAAAATTTTTTTTTGACATTCAATTCAATTTTGCTAAATACAAACCACAATGTAATATATATACTTACATGTGCAACACGCAAATATAATATGTGACACATAATATAGACACAAGGATTCAAACATGCTATACATGCAGAGCCATGTGTTACAATACATGTCACAGATGTGTCACATAAGTGAACACTTTGTAGATATGCATGCACATGCACACAATACATATATGTGCAATATGTTACATGTGTTTTTCTCTCCAGTTAACCCTTACTTGATATTTGGGCCAGGACATGTCATCTTTATTACATCTAGAGAAAATAAAAGAATATACTGTGAAAGCTTCATGAGAGCGGGAACCATATCATATTTTGTCATTGTATCTCTCCCAGCCTAGCACTGTTAGCACAGTTTATAAGTGATGAGGGAAGTGAAATACAGTGAGGTGACCTGATTAGGCCTTCCTTCCTTCATCAAACAATAGGAGGTTTGACCAAAAGAGCTGAAGGTGTTTTGATTGGTGAAGATGTGATCTGAATTTAACTGCTGGACAGTTCTTTTCCAGGGATTACAGAATTAATTTAACTTGTTTTCTGAATTTTTTAGCCTCCATCCTTCCTTACTTCCAATACTTGCTCCAACATTCTTCATTCTATGGTCATTCTAAATCTAGATTATAGTTTTCCAGGTTGTGGTCTGGGCACAAGAAGGGTACTAATTTGGATTTGTCTTTTCTGGTTAGGCCTGGTACTCATGAAATAATACTCTAGAGTAAATTAATGACTTTGGCTTGTTTCAATAGAACATAAATTCTTGTTTATTGATATTATTCAATTAAAAATATACTTAAAATATTTTAGAAGATTCCTATCTTATCAGTTTGCATTTTCTTTTGCCAACATGGATGGCAACCCTTTCCCACTTCTGTAGAGGATTTCATGAGTTTCTGTGGCCAAAGAAATTAATCACCTGAGGTGAAGAACTTCTTCAGATTTGGCCAGACTGGCTTATGGATGACAGAGACACAATGTGTCACTAGGTTTCTCTTTGAGAACTTTAACTATTAGTAGGCCAGAACTTGGCCAGTGTTGCTATCCTTTGACAGTCCAAAATCAATTCCATCTACCATCAAAAGTAGATTCATTCAACCCACTAATTCAAGTTGATTTTGGGGCAGGGCCGTTTTTTCTTTTTTGTTAACTTCCTTCCTTCCTTCGTACCTTCCGTCCTTCGTTCCTTCCTTCTTCCTTCCTTCCTTCCTTCTTCCTTCCTTCCTTCCTTCCTTCCTTCCTTCCTTCCTTCCTTCCTTCCTTCCTTCCTTCCTTTCTTCCTTTCTTCCTTTCTTTCTATCTCTCTTCCTTCCTTCCTTCCTTCCTTCCTTCCTTCCTTCCTTTCTTTGTTTCTTTGTTTCTTTCTTTCTTTCTTTCTTTCTTTCTTTCTTTCTTTCTTTCTTT
>NW_020954557.1:39307720-39422556 GCF_900497805.2 Vombatus ursinus | reverse complement strand
CTTCCTTCCTTCCTTCCTTCCTTCCTTCCTTCCTTCCTTCCTTCCTTCCTTTCTGTCTTTCTTTCTGTCTTTCTTTCTCAGGGTAGGTGGATGAGTAGGACTTGTGGAATACCCCCAAGGGTTGAAAACTGTTGTTCAAAATAATGGTAAAACATCTAGTGTAAAAGCTTAAAAAAAAAAGAACTACAATAATTTTGTCCTTTAGATAACAAACCTAGTTGATAGCTTCTCATGGAGCTGGGGTGGTAGGTTTTTTTTCCCTAACATGAATTCTCTTAATTAGCCAGTTATTTCAAACTGACCAGCTTTAGATGCCTTTTCAAGGAAAGCATGTACAGCTCTATGTTGTCTCTTCTGGAGGCAGAGGGGAAAAGAGTTCTGGGTCCAGAGTCAGAGGACCTGAGTTCAAATCCCACTTCTTCTACTCACTACCTTTGTGACCTCAGGCCAGTCCCTTAACCTCTCTAAGCCTCAGTTTCACCATCTGTAAGAAGAGCTGGTCTAGATGACCTCTAAGGTTCCCTCCAGCTCTGAATCTGTGGCACTTTTGCCCGGAGGTGGTTCTTTGAAGTGAGGAAGTCCAATGTTCTCAGCTTTGGAGATAATAGTTCTGTCAACCGGAACAGACATTTAGCATTAGTGCAAAATGTAATTTTATTGGTGCACCTGAGGGTGAGTTAGAGGGCTAACAATGCAAAACGTTTAGGCAGTTCTTTACAGCTAGAGGAAGGAAACAGACCCCTAAGAAGGCAACTATTGTGATGGAGGCAGTTAGGTGGCACAGCAGAAAGAGTTCTAAGCCTAGAGTCTGGAAAGCCTGAGTTCAAATCCAGCCCTCAGATACTTACTAGCTGTGTGACCCCGCATAAATCACTTAACCTCTCTAGGCTTCAGTTTCCTCATCTGTAAAATGGGGATAATAATAGCATCTACCTCCCAGGGTGGTTGTGGTAATCAAATGAGATAATAATTGTAACATGCCTAGTTAGCATAGTGCTTGACACATATTAATTGCTTATTAATGTTTATTATTATTGTTATTTTTATTACCAATGAAATTATCAGGAAGGCTTGTGAGAATGAATTGAGGGAGGGACAGCTGGGTGCTTCTTCTAAAGGAGACTCAAATAAGATTAATTGAAGATTTAAAGTGAAGCTTGCCTTGAGATCTCTTTGAAAACAATTTTAAAAAATCAATGAACAACTTTAGGTTTTATTTACCTGTTAGTGGTAAGAAGAAAAGGACCCAACTCTCCTTTCACCCCAGACCTTTTATTTCCCTGTGTCTATATAAAAAATGTATTCACACGGAGCTACTGTGAAATTCTTTTCCTCATCTGTAAAAAAGCGGAGAGGTTGGGCAAACTGGCCTCTCAGGTCCCTTCCAGATTTAAATCTATGACCCTGTGACTCTCGTCTCAGACACGTGCTCGCTGTGAGACCTTGGCTAAGTCAATGAACTTCTCTGAGCCTCAGTTTCCTCCTTTGTCAGATGAGGCTAGTAATAGCCTCCACCTTGCACAGTTGTGGGGAAGCTAAATGGGAGGATAAGTTTAGTCCTTTGTAAACCAAAGGTCAATATAAATGTGAACCATTATCAATGAAATAATGGGGGGATACCCATGGGGTAATTGATATAGAAAGAAGGTTTTCTCATTCCTAGTGATAATTCTGAGTTTTGAAGAAAATGTCAAAGCCGCTAATGCTTGAGTAATATTTAATGGATTGGACATTGTAACAAGCCACTGAAGAACTCAGCAAGTCTACTTCCCCGTAGGAAAGAAGGGAAAAAGTAATAAATGGTGCCCCATTAGGGGGAGAGTCTGACCATGTCTTCCAGAGGGTGAACAACAGCACCTCTAGTTACTAGCAGCTGTAGGAGACTTTGGGGCACCGCTTCTTAATGACTGACCTGTGTCTGACTGACCTTGCTATTTCCTGAAGCATCTGTAAGAAGCTATTGTATTCAGCCTTCTTTAGGCCTTTTTTTTTTAAACAAGATATTTAATTAGGGCTTGTTAAGGTGGTGCAAATGGCTTGTCCACTTCTTTCACCCCTGCTGTTCCTGCCTGTTCAGAGCATTTTCTGGTAACATTTCCTTTGGAAAAATGCACAAGGTATTAGTGTCTGCTGGCTGTCTCCTTGGCCGTATAACTGTATGGCCAGACTCTTTTGGGAAAAGAAGAGATGGTTACTGGCAGGTTTCTTCCGAATCTGGGGCCACATCGAGGGCTTCTGGATTTAAAATTAGAACTAGGAAACCTGAAGAACCAGTGGGGCTTTTGTAATAGAGATATAACTACAGAAAATGTGTGCTGCAAGTTGTAAGCTCAAGGAATGAATGCAACAAAAGGGAGAGTTTTATGTATGGGA
Source organism: Vombatus ursinus (assembly GCF_900497805.2). NCBI lineage: Eukaryota > Metazoa > Chordata > Mammalia > Diprotodontia > Vombatidae > Vombatus > Vombatus ursinus. The sequence goes on along the minus strand of NW_020954557.1, from coordinate 39,420,183 downwards.
AAGACAGACAGAGACATAGAAAGAGATGCAGAGAGAGAAAGAGACCGAAACAAAAAGACAAGAGACAGAGACAGATAGAGAGAAAGATTCCAAAACACATCCAAAACAAGAAAAAATTATTTAAGAGATTTTTGAATGGGAATTTACTTGAGATAGGAAATAATTATGGACTTTAAAATGGACTACAAAATAGGATGGATGTTAGAAATGGCACATATATATAAAATATTATAATACTATGTATAGTATTCAATATGTTGGATATAGTAAAATTATTTTGTATTCATTTAATATCATATTCTTTAAAAGTAAAAGACATTCCACAAAATAGAGGGAATATTAAAATGAAAAAGAATGTACTGATTCCTCTCCCCACTCCTTAAAATTTTGAACTCATAAGGTAGTAGAAATGCTTACAGTTTGCATAGATTTATGAAAATCACTACAATTGTATGTCAAGTCTTTGGTTTCTGTGCATATGCCTGTGAATCTGGAAAGTGAATAGGAATGGGTAGTCTCTGTCTATATGTCTCTCCAAAGGCATGGAGAGAGACATGGAGAGATAGACATTTCAAGACAAGGTAAGAAATTTATGTGAAATGCACCAATAGAACCAAGTGTATAGTTAGGTTAAAAATGCTCTCAACTGAATTTGGCTCTGATTTCTATGTTCAAGAATAATAAGTTCCAAGTAGATTATCATTTGAGCTAGCACTGAAAACATTTTTTCTCCTTAGAATTTAAATGTGAGCCTATAAATGCATTCCAAAAATAATCCCATGTTGAGAAGGACAGCTACTTGCAGTATACAGTTAACCAAATTATTCAGATCACTTTATTGTATCTATAAAGTCCTTCTCTTGGGATTCTATTTTACCACGATAATCTAAACCTTTAAACATATTAAAGGCTTAACTTTTGGCAGTGGGTGTAAAAACATCTCCCACTGGGCCTGCATCCACTGACAAGCTTTGTGTTTGGCACAAGGGAGGGGTGAGGCTGCGGAGGGTGATTTGGGCAGCTCTTGACATCTGAAATCTTTATCAGCGATAGCGACTTTTAAAGTTGGGGCTGATGGTTTGTGGTATTGTTGTTTATCCGTATATCATTCACTTGGACTCAATGTTTAGATCCAAAGGTCTCAAGACCATTTGCAATCTTGGTTGGCTTGTTATGGCAGACAGGCCAGACATCTGGCTGTCAGTTATAATTGCATTTCTGCACCAGAAGTTGTTTTTAAATACTCCTGATTCCCTTTGAACGTAGAACTGTGATGCACAACAGTTTCAAGCCATTAACGTGAGAGGCAGAGTCAATCCCAGGCTTTAGCCTAGTTTGAAACAAGATTTATGAGATTAAGAAGGGGAGGGGAGTATCCATTTTACTGAAAGGGTGGCTGTTTTAGCCTGCAAGAGATTTAATGATACAGAAGTTTCCTTTCCAGCCTATACAACTTACTCTTTGAACACTGACAGAAATAGTGCATCAGAAAATTATCTTCATGGTGTTGCCATGTTTACTGTTTCCTGTTGTCTTTTCCTGGGAGTTGTTTTTTTTTTAACAAAAATTGGGGGTGAGCATTAAAAACACAAGTTAGTGGATGAAAAAGGGTATTATTATGCTCCCTTCTCAGTTTAAAGTGGTTGCCTGTGATTCAAACCTCATAGACTTGGGGTAGGATATAGCACCAATTAGAAACATAGATCTTAATTTTTGGACCCGTAATCGTATAATCCCCTTTCTATTATCTGACTTCAAGTTATTGACACAATATATTTATTCCTCAGTTACAAGCCTGGATTTGTTAGGGTAGCAAACTGGTTTTATTTAAGTCACAGAGTCCAACAAATATCAATGCATGTGAAGACAAAGCTGTTTCCAAAACTGTAAAGCAGCTGTTAAAATGAGCACGTATTTTTTTCTAATAATTGTCAGCACGGGGTCAAGAATGCTGAACAATGCAGTGCACAGACAGCCTTACAACCCACTCATCTTAGATGGAGGCAAATTTTGATTTAAGATGGGAATTTTGAGGCAAATAAGTGAATTGTATCTTATAAGGTACTACAGGGGGAAATTCAATTTAATAGCCTCTCCTTAGCTTCAAATTCAGATTGCATTGTTCACAGGAGAGTTTTAGCATTTTATTGGAAAGCACTGTTGATGACAACCACAAAATGATCCATTGTTTTTTTCCTCATGTCTGTGAAAGTATATATTTTGCCTTGGTGACATTTTAAATTATAAAACATTTTTTTGAATGGCTGTTTAATTTTAAAGGGGAAAAAAAGCACAGAAGTGAAGGTATATGTGACGATCAAGTGTCAAGTCAGCCTGCCATCTTTCCTTTTTGACACCTGGTTTAAGACCAACAAATGATCCTATGAAAAGTATTAGTGGATTCAGTTCAGCCCCTGGTGGTTTGTGTCCCATATTACATAACCAGCATAGGCAGCTTTCAGGATTATTTCCAGTTCACAGACAGCAGCTTTTCTCTAAGTTTGTCTAGAGAGAAAGCTTGATCCTTTTCTCAGTCTCTCTCCACTCTCCACCCCGCTCCACCCTCCAGATTCCTTATCATGAACTTGGAAATTAGGAAACTCTTTACCAAGAGGTCAAATACAATTTTGGAGAGATTCTCGGTTCTTTGCATATTCACGTATTTAAATCGTTGTGTGTTCAAAAGAAGTTGCTCAGTTTAAAAGAAAATAGGACCATTGGAGGCTTTCACTGCGTACAGAAAATCACTGAAGACTGCAGTTTTCCTAACCGCGGAAATTCTCATTTCCCATGTGCAGTTGGTTAACTCCTCACTCCATCCCTAAGGAGTCTGTCTGAGGCAGAGAGCACTGGGGCAAAATGAAAATTTCCACACTCAGAAAGAGCCAAGGCAGCATTTTAAAGGATTAAAAATGAGAGCAGGAGGAGTAGAAGAGGGAGGGGAAAACATTTGTTCTTTTGTTTTGGTTTGGTTTGAAACAGCAAGGCTACATGATTCTCAGGTGTGAGGAAGGCATGAAACTTGCCTCTTATTTTTATAATGCTTTTGAACCAAATCATCAAGTAATTCTAATTTTTCCCAAACCTGCATATTGTGTGGCAAGTAATGAAACCCTGAAAAGAACTTAACACCTTAATATTATGCACTATATATAGCACACCTTAAAAACAAAACAAAATAAAACAAAACGATTTTCCTGAATCTGTTTTGTTTAGTTTAGTTTTTACTTAATATACTTTCTACCTCTGTTCAAGTATTAATTTTTGACCCATGATTCTTCACATTCCACACAATTGACCTTGTTATGTGTTTCTTTGTCTTTTTGTTAAATTGAAAATCTACTGCCCCTTGATAACATTAAAAAAAAAAGTTTGTAAGTAATTTGGATTAGAAACAAGCTTGATTCCTAAGGCATGCAGAATGTGTTAGCTCTTTTCTGTACCAACCACCATTTTATTGCTGTGTGGGTGGACAGCAAAATGGTGGTAACCAGCATTTTGTTGCATGAAGGCTCATTCTCGTTCAGCCTCTGAACGCAGAACCTGCCCTCTTGCTGACAGAAAAGCTCGGACTTCTCAGGTCTAGGTCGATCTCTGCGACCAATTACAGGGTTTATCCCGAACTTTTGTATACCCGAGGGCTTTTCAGATCCATAACCTGTATTTTTGATGCATTGGTTCAGAGGATCCTGACTTGTTAAAAATGCAGGCAGTAGCATCTTGCAGTCAGATAGATAATGCTATAGTGGATCCATGTATGCCTGTTATATTTGTAGTTGTCTCATATTTACAGTTAGTACACTGTCCTAAGAAGGGATCTGAGATTGAGTTAGCAGAGACAATGTGAATGTATTTCTTCTGAATAAATGGCCTCTTCAGATCAAGGTTGAGGTCATTGGCAAGATAGTATGGGTTAGCTTCTTCTGCAGAAATTTGCACATGTAAACTAGGAAGTATTTTTTTTAATGCCATGACCTTTTATTCATGGGCAAATCATTTAGTTTAAATTATTTAAAAAAATGAGAAATTGAATGATGTCTGTAGTTTGATTTAGCAGTCACACTGTCCCAAAGTGCACCATTAATAGCAAACTTGAGGCTAACCTTGTCTCATCTTCATCTGAACCCCGAATGTTGGACTTAATGGAATTTTAAGGGAGTTCAAAATGGACCCTGATCACCCATGGTTGAATTACCACTTTCTTTTGTCTGAACAGAAACAATTTCTTTTCAGTCAGGTATGCAGTTCTGAGACTATAGAAAACTGAGGCTCCCCAACACATTGCAGATTTTGTGTTATCAGTTGCCATTGCCAAACATTTGAGATGATAGGTACAGTTGCACTCCATAAAATGGATCTGCAGAAACACTGTCTATGGCACACACACCAATATTATTTTCAGCTATTTGGTGTGCAGAGATTGTAAATAGGAAAATGTGTGAGCCATTAAATCTAGTAGCAACAAGGCTCTTAAACCAAGGTTTATTGTACCAATGCCGGCAAAAGCCTTACTTTTTTGATCTGCGGGTGTTAAATTCCTTGTCTGCAACACAATTTTAGTTCTAGTGTTATTTATCTGGCAGCATCTTAGGGAAAAGGAAATGGACAGATGTCCATAAACAACGGGCGCCACCTGGTGGCAAATAGACATTCAGTGTTGGTAAAGCAAAGACATTCTCATTAAAGCAGCTACAAAGAAAACAGCGAAGGATCCCTTTCAGTATTGGCTCTGCAGTGACTACACAGGGAGAAAATTAAACGAAACAATCTTTGGCATTCAGATTGCAATGTCTATACTACCTTGCTAACCTCAGGTGATTTTTCCAGGTCAGACTTCATATGCATTAGCAATGTCTCTACAAATAATGTTAGCTCTTCATCAGTCAGGTCCCTGATAAAGACAGTATTTCCAAATATGCCAGGGTGAGTAGGTAACAGAACATGGCCCTGACAGGATGCAATGCCACCAAAATCTTGGGCTGTGAAATTCAACAGTGGGACATAAATTGTCCATGCAACGTAAACATCTCACTCTCAGTTTAGATTGCTATTCACTAAACACAATTAAACAAAGAAAAATGGGTCCTGAGACCAGAAGCTCATTTGTAGGTCACAAAGCTCAAAATAGTTTTACTAAGGATGTTGAAAAAAGTTCAGATGGACACCAAAGAGGTAGTTGGTTTTGTTTGTTTGTTTGTTTGTTTGTTTAATCCATGCCAGAGAAACAGAAAAATGCTGCCTTTTAAATGGCTTCCCGAGAGTGGTGTTTGCAGTGGAAATGTGGAATTATTTGAATATACTTCTAATGTGACTCTTCTACTTTTTCAGACTCCAAAATTAGAGCATGGATTTCACATATCAAATGCTGTGCATAACTCAGAATAGGTGGTCCATTTATAGCTCCATACGTAAGGTGGAAATTAAATCTTCAGCCTCCAATAAAATTGTATTTCTGTAATAAAACTGCTGCACCTTGACTCCAGACTACATTGAATCCCAAATTAAACACCCCATTTACTCTACTGTAACAAGCAAATGGGTTTGCTACACTGAGCAATATCATGGAGAGAAAAAACAGATTATTTTGTGCTCTCTCTCCTATGCACAGCACACCCAAATAAGGTCATTTCCTCCCTCTTTCTTCCTTCTCAGCACAAGAAAGGTTTTGATTGGGTGGGGAGGGGGGGAGATGGTTGGGAGGGAGGGATGTTTGGCTTGACGTGTTAAATTCCTGTCTGCTTTTTAAATTATAGAAGTCATCATACGTGGCTAGGCCATTCCAGTGGGCTAAAAAAAATCAACCAGGTAGGGTATTCGCTACAAAATGTCTTCCATGGTTTCATGAATAACTCAGTGTCATGAGCAGAAACATCTGGCATGCCAAAGGCTGTGTAGATTTCTTTATGCATTATATATAATGTAGATGCTTTCCCCTGTAATGCGTCCACTCCCTAGCACTGTCTGCAGCACAAAGATACTTCTCAATAATAGATGAGGGATTTAAGTTAAGGATCTGTTAATATAGACTGTATGTATTTATCTCCCTCAGTGTACATTTTTTTAAAAAAATGTGAATATATGCAGTTGCATGCGCGTGCACGCACACACACACACACACAGGCTAGATGTTATTTTAGGCAGTCTATCATCGCAGGCTGATTTTTCTCCCCATGATATGACCTGGTCGATACTGACTTTTGGCATTTGTGCAGTGGCTTTATTTGAAATTAAAACCCGCAGAGGGTGAGCTTTGGAGAGCAATGAATACTAATGTAGCTTCCTCTCACCAACTAAAGAGCAGGCAAGCAAGACAGAGAGGTTTAATCTGCCTTGAAAATACTCCAGTTAAGCTCGGCTGAAGCCACCCTCTAGCGGACCAAGGGTGGAATTTACTCCTTACTGGGGCCTCCATAACAGTCTTCATTTAATAAAGACACTCATCCTCCCTCTCTCTCGGGAGAGTCGAGATGTTAACCTTCAAGCATGATCCGGTGAGATGAATGTTAATCACGGAGGGATTTCTAATCAGGTTTAATGGAGTACAAGAGTTGTGTTAGCAGTTTCAGCTTTGGCTTAAACGGCTCCTTGTTGTTATGTTTTTGTGTGATGGGCAAAAGTGAGTATGAGAGTGGCAAGAGCTTTGAGGCTGCGTCTTGAAAGTTGTTGTCCAAGACTTTGGAGGAAAGCTTAGGAGGAGCAAAGAACCAGGAGAGTGAGCATTTGACGTTTAGGCTTATGTCTTCAGAAAAGTGTGGGAATGGTTATAGAAACCAGTGACCTTTGACTTAGATTTCAGGCTGAAATATCTGTTATTTTCAAGAATCAAGATCATAGACATGGAGCTGGAATGGACCTCAGAGATTATCTGGTCCAATCTCCTCATTTTACAGGTGAGGAAACTGAGGCCAAGAGAGATGACAGAGTCAGGATTTGAACCCAGATCCTCTGAGTCCCAAGCCAGTTCTCTTTTCACTGAATTGTGCTGCTTCTTTGCTTTGCTTTGAACTTGTAACCGAATCACATCAGGAGTTCTGTGACCAGGAAGCTACATTTCCCTGAACTAAGGGATCTAGAACCATGGGTTAATAGCTGCTGGATTCAGGAGATTAATATACAGGCCATTTTGTCTGTGTACTTTACTTGTGGCCACAAACTGTACCTTGTGCTTCATTGCTTCTGCAGACCTCTGTAAGCTCCTCTTTCAAGTTTTTGTTCTTTTTAAATATTCCTCTCTACACTCTGTCACATTTCCTAGAAATGTGAAAGCTATATTCCTGTCATGTTATACCTCAAAGTAAAAACAAAGAAGAGAACCAATAAAAAACATTTTCATTTTTAAAAACTGTTGGAGTCTTACCACTTTCCTTTCACTACTCTTTCCCCTCTTCCTTAGCTCCTTTTCTTCCCTTGATCATCACTACCCCAGTTCAGATCCTCATGACCTCTCCCCCCATATTTTAATTGCTTCCTCTCATCTTGAAGACTTCAGTAGCCTCTTCATTGGTCTTCCTGCCTCTAGTCTCTCTACAATCCAGTTCATCCTGACAAAATTATTTTTTTTAATTCATGGGTCTGAAAATGTCATGCCCAGACTCAAAAATTTTTGCTGACTCTCCATTACCCATAGGACAAAGTTAAAAATTTTAGTTGTCATATAGATCACTCAAACTACCTTTCTGGGGTTATTGTTTGATTTGACTTCCTGTCTTGACTTTATATTCCAACTATATTGGACAACAAACCATTCTCTAATTCTGTCTTGCTGCCCCAACTCTTTGCATGCAGAATTTCCTCGACTCCCAGACAGGCGCCTCCCACGTTTCTTCTCCATTGGAGTCTTTCTCCTCTTCAAAGATTCAGCTCAATATTTACCTTTGTCCCCTGACCTCTCCCAGCTAGTCTTTCCTTTCTCAAATTTCTTTTGGTACTTTCTTTGGATCCTTAAAGTTCATAGATCAAAGCATCATCTAGATCTCAAACCTTTCATTTTACAGCTGGGGAAACTGAGTCTGAGGGAGTTTAATCGACTTGCCTGTGGTTACACAGCTAGTAAAAATCTGAGGCAGGACTGGAACTCAGGTCTTCCTGAGTCAAAGCCCCAGCACTCTCCCTACTGCTCCACTGCCCTCTAATTTTGTGTTCGTGTTGTGTGGGGATGCGTGTGTACTACTTGTTTGTGCCTATCTTCTTTTCCCTATTAGATTGTAAGCTTGTGGGCAAGGACTATTGTTCTCCTCTTTGTATCTTCAGCTCCTGTTACAATGTCTCACACATTGTAAGTGGTTAATAAATGTTGCATTGGACTGGTCTTCATTCAGGTTCAGTGGAGCCCCTTCAGAGTCTTTGTCCAGAACTGAAGTTGGCATCCAGTTGCCTCAAGGTCTCTAATGGTCCAGGACAGTAGTGACATTTAGACAGTAGTTCTCCAGCAGAGCAGATAAGCATAAAGAAGTAATTGGGGGCAGTTAGGTGGCACAGTAGATAGAGCACTGGCCCTAGAGTCAGGAGGACCTGAGTTCAAATCCAGCCTCAGACACATAACACTTACTAGCTGTGTGACCCTGGGCAAGTCACTTAACCCCATTGCCTAGCAAAAAAAGAAAAAAGAAAAAAAAATTGGCCAGGTGTAGTGGCGCATGCCTGAGGAGGCTGGAGCTAGTGAATCTCTTGACCTCTGGAGTTCTGAGCTGCAATAGCTTAAGCCAATTACATTGTCCTCACCAAGTCTACCATCAATGTGGTGAGGTCACATGATGGGATAAAAGTACCAGGTTGCCTGTGGAGGGACTGATCAGCCTGGGTCAGAAACAAAGCAGGTCAAAGCTTCCATGCTGCCCAGCAGTGAGATCAGGTTCATGAATATCCATTGTACTAACAGACTGGTCAAGATGGGGAGACTCAGTTTAAAAAAAAAAATCAGAATAAATGTTATTTCGTGGTACATCAACACCAAATCCAGTGTGTTTTTAGTTGCCTTTGGTTTTCTTTTGGTATCAGGTTTAATAGTCTGAGTCCGATTTCTCAGCCTTTTATATGTACATGTCTGTGAATCAGACGAAGGTTTGTACATATTCATAACGATGGGCTTAACACAAGGTAGATGAAGCCAAGAACTGACTTACCAGCAAAGACCAACTTAGTATCCAGTGTCTGTACTTGCATCCCAACTCCAATGTGAAGACCTAAATGTTATTTATAGGTATGAATATGTTTAGACACCAAGCTGACTGATAAACAACAAGCCAGTCCCCAAAAGATGATTCATTAGGGATGTGAAACAGTGTGGTTAATATAGTCCATTTTTATCTGGGCATTCAGTCCCCAGCCACAAATTGTGGCTTTTGTCATGTCTTCTATAGACCTCTGAAAAATGATCTCATATAAGAGAAGGCTAAAGGAAGGATTCTGGAGTGCTAATGTGAGATTTGACATCAGCTTCCCAACCTCATTTCCTAATCTGTAATGATAATTACACTAATTAGTCTAGGCATCACACCTGTGTAACATCCTTATCCCTATTTTACAGATGAAGTAACTGAGACATGGAGAGGTTAATTACTTGCCCTAAGCCATGTAGCACATTCACTAAGTATCACAGTCAGGTTGAAAATCCACAATTTCTGCTTTTTAGACCATGGGGGCAACTCTCTTTTTCTGTGAAGAAGGGATATTATTTGTTCTTCGTTTCACTGGGGCCTGGTGATGGTTAAGTAACATTTAGGAAGATAAAAATGTCACTTATGATTAGGCATTCTGGAGTAGAATATTCCTCTCATTAACACAGTGCCTATTGTCTTTGTTAGTGTGGGGTTACTACTGTTGTTATAAAGGCCCATGATACGTGTTTATAAGACTGAAAACCTGGAGAAAATCTGAGGTTTGGGGCAAGTCGCTGTAGCTTCTTGTATTTTATATGACAGCATATTCAACAAAGAGCTTAGCTGATTTTCTTTTTTTTTTGTCTGGACCTGTTGAGTTCATCAGGGTAAGGAACTCCTAGTATGAAAACTCCCTCCCCTGATTGGCAGCAATCGTGCTGATTTATATTCTTAAAGAGCTGCCTTTGGCCCTGAGACGTTCATTAATTTGCCCAGGGTCACACCACCAGAATGTATCGGAGACAGAACCTGGACCCACTTCTCTCTGACTGCAGGCTTCGCTCTCTAGTCACTATCCTATGCTGTCTCTCTTAATTTTTATTTTAACTGGAAGGTAATGGATGTTTTCCCCACCCGCCCATCTTAGCTATAGCTTTGCAAGCAGTGCATCAAATGGCATTTTTGCATGCATATATTCAGAGAACAATGTGAAGTATTTATCCCTTGGGATAAAAAGGAAAAAAAAACCAACCCAACTTGAAAACACAGATGGTTCTGATACAGTCTGATAAGAATGTAAACAGGAAAATATCTTTGTTGACTTATTTCTTCGTAATCAGTAATAATTAGTTATTGTCTAGAGATGAATTACATTTTTTATTTCACAAGCATTGCCATGAACAATTGCCTCAGAAAAGTGAAGCTGGATTTCTGACGTTGGTTGAGGGAGAAATGGTATATGCCAAAACGTCTCATTAATATTCTTCCTGATTGATACTGGGGAACAAAAGCCTTGGGAGAAGATGATTTCTGCATTCTCATTTCTGATTTAGAAATCATGTACCCTTCAGGCAAATCCATGAAGGGATGTATGGGAAGTAGGAATGAGACTTTAACATTTCTCCATAGTGCCTTATGTAGAGAAGTGAAGCTTTCATTGATTTTTTTATATTATTATTTTTGGATGAGGATAATTTCTTCCTCCACTAGAGTCTGGACTGTGTTTTCATAAACAAACAGCATTTTTAAAAAAAGCTTTATTGATGTCTTTTGTTTTTTACACCACAGTTATTTATACTTCTTTTCCTCCTCTCCCCCAATGTATCTTTGTAACAAAGAAAAACAGTTAAATAAAAACAAATAACAAATTGACAGTGTGTGTCAGAGTATGCAACATTCTGTACTCATAATCCCCCTCTTCTCTACTGAGAGGAAAGAGGTGTGTTCTTTTTTTATCCATTCTCAGAGGCTAAAATTTGTCATTGCATGCATTAATTATTTAAAGAGTAAACAAACAAAACCCCCTTTCTTCATTGATAATGGTGAGAATTCATAGAGCATTAGAAAGAAGACAGGATTTGGAGTCAGAAGACCTGGGCTTGAATTTCATCTCCCCTCCTTACTACTCATATGAGCTTGGGGAAGTCACTCTTTGGATCTGTTTCCTTATCTGCAAAATGAGGGGGCTACTTTCAAGGTCCTTCTGTGTTCTATATCTCTGAACCTATGGTTTCAGTGTAATAGGGGACATGAGAATAATAATTATCTCCCAAGGTCTTGGAAGAAAGTGTGATGTTTTCTATATCCAAATACTTTCCTTCCCACCCTCCCTGTCCCTCATCTCCCAATAAATGCTGACATCCTAGTTTTTTCCTTCCGCCTTCATTTCCATGAACCCATCTTCCTAAGAACCACTCTACTGAAATTAGGGCTAGGTATACCCCAAGAGACATGGCTTTCTCTATCTCACCCCCAGGTTAAATTCAAACATCACTTCTATCATATTTAGGACATGATTATAATTTGTAGATAAAAATAATCATGCATAGGCTTTATGGCTATGTTCCCAGGACACCTAAACAATTGGCCAAAGAGTGAAAAGTGAAGCCTAAAACCTAATTGTCTGTTCCACTGGATGCCAAACAACCATTCCTACAGATTGTTTTCCCTTTCCGTGATGTGCTTTTGGTTTTGGCATCACCTAGACATGGCCATAGAGTCCTACTTTAGTTCTTAAGTTTGGTTGGTGTTTTTCCTAATTTTTTGAAAATCAAAATAATTACAATATTAAACTTACTATTTCTCTTTATTGTTTCATTCTGGATTGCCCCTGAGAGGCTCATTCTCCTCTTTCCTCTCAAATATATGGGATGGCCAATTAAAAATACTTGAAATTCATATAAAACAAATCTAAGCAATCAGTTCAATGGACTCCTGATATTCCCAAAACTATCGAGCATTCCTTCTTTTCTTCCCTTTAGCTTCTGGAGAACCACATAGAGGGGACGTATCCCCTTCTTTCTGCACTGGGGTAATTTATATTTAATGATTTAATCAATGTCCTGGCTAAAGGAATTAAAAACATATTCAGCAAGTCTGCCTATAACATGAAATTAGGTGGGATTACTAATACCTTAGAAAGCAGTAATAGAATTTAAAGTGACCTAATAAATTAGAGAAATGTTCCATCAGAGATAGGAAAAAGTTTAATAAGGACAAAGACAAGGAAGTAGAACAGCAATAAAAAGATCAAGAGAAGAGAGATTAGGCACAGGTTTGGATGAAAAAGATCTGAAAGTGGTAGTGGATCACAAGCTGAATGACGAGTTGCTAACATAACATTGATATGAAATAGTCATATGATGATGGGATATATCAAATGCAGTATGAATTGGAGACAGGACATAAGGCTTGCATTATCATCTGCATAGGTCATAGAATGTTATGTTTAATTAGTGCCTATAACTTAAAAAGAAAAAGACTGGAGAAACCAAAGAGAGAAACAAGAAAGTGAATTAAGGGATAGAAAGTATTTCCTGAGGAAACGATTGGAAGTTATTTATCCTGGAGAAGAGAAGGCTAAAGAGTGGTTTAATAAGGGTGTGCAAACAATGAAAGATTACTATAAGGAGAATTCTGACTGGTTGTTCTCTATCTCACAGGACAAAGCAAAGAGAATGTGTTTAAGTTGCAACAGGAGAGAGATTTCTTGGACAGGGGAAAGGCTTTCTTGACTGTTAAGGTGATTAAATACTGGAAAGACTATCTAGAGAGCATCTGGAATTTCCACATTAACCCCTCCCAACACACACACACACACACACACACACACACACACACACACACGAACACACACACGTCAGCCCTGCCCAGTGAGCTTTAGAAATAAGATAGAACTGTCTTAAACGCATTAGTGTTAGCCCACCTGGAAACAAAGACCTGGACCAGATGACCGACCTCTTGAGGTTTTTATCAGAGTCATTGGCTAGCTGAAAGAAGAAATAAGACAAGCAATTTGATGTCCTAGAGTTTTTGTATTAGAAAAAGAGTAGTAATAAGTGTTTATGCATGGCACTTTTGGTGGGTGTGGCTCCATATTAAAGCTATTTTAGGGTTCAAGTAAGTATTAACATCTTTTCCTCTAAAGTCCCTTGCTTATGATTTAATCCCTGATTATACACATATGGTGGGGTTTTGTTTGTTTGCTTGCTTTTAGAGTCCTACAACCTTTCCAGCAGGGGTCTTACTTTGCACCTGTGTTTTTCTTGAAAAAGAAATAGGATTTGTAGTTTCTTGGCTGATGTTCACAGAACAACAAAAAAAAAAGATTGTAATTTGGTGGAAATTCACCAGGAAGGGTGGAAAAAGAAAAGGCCTATTCCCCCTCTCTATCTTCTTCTTTGCAACAAGATTACCCATCTTCAAATTTTCCATTTGTTTTATTGCAACAGAAAGCAATCATCCCATGTCATGCCCCACATGACATTTCCATGGCAACCAGAGTTTAAAATCATGATGTGCCCATGTATGATAGGCATGTCCTGGTTTCAAGTCATAGAATGGTAGAATTTTGGAGCTGGAAGCAACGTAGGAGATCTTCATATTATAGATGAGAAAGTTGAGACCCAGCAAATTGCTTTAGATCATATGGCAGGTTGAGTTGACTAGAACCAGCACATTATACTCTTAGTATAATGCCCTGTTCACTGTTGCATGCTCACTCTGGAAAAATGTACACGTATCTGATGCTCTCAATACTCCTTCCCTGTTCCCCTCTAGCCTGAAGTCTCCTAGGTTAGAAGAAGCACCTAGTAGAACATTGAATCTGAGATAGATATTAACATTTGAGTCACCAAGAGAAGCTACTTGTATGCTACTTCTTTTTTTCCCAAGATTTAGCATGCTTCTCTTTTTCCCCTTGAGAAGTGGTGGACATTGGCATCTCCATGTCAGCCACAGGTTTAAATTAGAAATTCTATATGGATTTTTGGAGTCAGAAAATCTGGCTTTGAACCCTGCTTCCTATTGTTAGAATGTAAGCTCCTTGAGGGCCAGAAGTATCTTTTTTTATTGGATTTATATTCCCAGTGTTTAGCACAGTGCCTGGCACATAGTAAGCACCTAACAGATACTTGCTGACCGACTATTTCCATCACTTATTACCTGTGCAACCTTAGGCAAGTTATTTAACTTCTCTGGCCCTTAGTCTTCTCATCTGTAAGATGAAGGAATTGTACTAGATGGTCTCTGAGACCCCTTCCAATGGAAATATGTGATTCTATGATCCTGTGCCCAAAAGTTGGTTGTTATCTACCACATGGTTCTAAAATTTGGGGATTTTCATGCAAAATTAATGCCAATCTATCTTTAATAACATTTTAGTTCTGTGGAACCCTTTGGGAATGAGTTATTCTGGATAGTGGCATTTTCCAGGTAGCTGAAAAATTCCCCTTCAAGCTCTAAATAATTTTTTAAAATAAACTATTTTGAATGGAAATTAAAAAAAAACTCTATTACATACTTCCTTGACTTCTTAAAGAGAATATACTGAACATAATTTAACCTCTTCTTGGTGATTGAATACCCATTATGCGCATTAACTAGTGAAATGTGCTGACAGTTATGGCTTTAGGGGGTATGGAGATGTGTAGCAATGTTTGTCTCTGCATTACATTGCTCCATATTATGTATGTGTGTTTTTAATTCTCGTGTCAGATTTTTATCATTTTTTCCTGCCTCTCCTTTATTGTCTTACAGTTACTGCTTGTAGCCATCTCAGGGTATACTTATAACAACTCTTCTCCCTCCTGATCCTGCATTTATATTGTACTTTAAGGCTGTAAAGTACTTTACAATATAATCTCATTCCATCCTCGCAACAACTTTGGGAGGTAGGTGTTCCATTTTATTATCTCCATTTTACAGTGGAGAAACTGAGACAGACAGAGGTTAAGCAATTTGCCCTGGATCAAACCACTAGTGAGTATCTGAGGCTGGATTTGAAACAAGATCTTCTTGACTCTAGGTTAAGCACTCTACCCATTGTACCACCTTTCTGCCTCTAAGATTTGCTATTGATTTGTTACCTATATGCTGCTGTGAATTTGGAATTCAGATAGATAGGCTGGTTAGATTGATATGTAAAATAAGAATAAATAGGCTCTGAATAAGAATCTAAGGAGTTCTTTGAGTAAAGTTGGTGGGCTTTAGCTCGTGAATTTTATGGAGTGTATTTTGGCTGCGCAAAGGTATTGTTGCTTCCTTTTGAGGTCAAATTTTGATTGGGTGAAGATACTAGAGAGCTGGGTTTTGTGTTTGCCAATTACTCCTCTACTTCCTTATCCCTTAATTTCTTGGTTATCTAAACTAGACACTCCTAACTGCACTAAAAATGAGAAAAGACCCAGATGCAATAAAATATCAGACTTTTCTGAGATCATCTGTCTTCACTGGTGCCCTTTACTGACAACAGTATAGAGTGATTGAGAATGGTCTTACAGAGGAGTCATGGGAGTTCCAATGGATTTAAGGTGTTTTTCACTCATACCACATAGTATTCAACCTGATGAGTGTGTAGGGGTGATTTTGTAATCACTTCTTATTTATGCCTCAGTCTCTCTAAGAAGTCATGTTTAGTGGTGGTGGAATTGGAGAGAGGAGAAAAAGGAAGAAAGGCATCAAATGACAGTTAGTTGGTACAGTGGATAGAGCCTTGGATTTGGAGACAGGAAGATCTGAGTTCAAATCCTACTTCAGAAACTTGCTAGCTGTGTGATCCTAGGCAAGTCACTTAACTTCTGTCTTCCTCAATTTCCTCATCTTTAAATAACAATATATAATAATAGCTCCTACCTTCAAGGGTTGTTTTGAGGATCAAATGAGATAATTGTAAAGGGCTTAGCCAAGTGCTTGGCACACAGTAAACTCATATAAATATTTGTTTTAAAAATGGGTATTGAGTCAGCCTACAGAAAGGATTGGAGCAGGGGATAAGTGTAAATATATCTAAATCTCTACGTAAATTAGATCTTAACTACTTCATTGGGCACTTGGGCACTTAGGCACTTGTTTAGTTTGGGAATTTAGTCTCCAAGCGGTCTTATTGGTTAGCTAGAGCTAATCTGTAATGTATAATGCACTTTTAAATTGTTAGAGCTAGAAGGGACTTTTTCTCCATAGGCACTTGATTGAGAAATTACTTTTTTTGCCTCTTTTTACTACATGTGTTTACTACAGATGTGACCTTGGGCAAGCCACTTAACTTTTCGGGTCTCAGTTTCCTTGTCTGTAGAATGAAGAGGTTGGACAGGATGACCTCTGGGGTCTAGTTCCAAATTGATGACTTCTACCTAGTACAGGTAAAGAAACCAAGCTACCTACCACAAATGAAATATCTTTTCCCATGTAGGCTCTTATTTGCATCCTGAACCAGAACTGAATCCAACGAGGATATTAAGTTAAAATCGAACATGAATTCCCAGGCCTTGGTCAATAGCCTTCCATCTCTTTCCAGTTAGTGTCTGTCGGCCCCTACTCAGACCCACTAGCCAAGGGGCCACCTTTAAAATAATATAATTTCCTGACAGGCGGAAAAATAACAGGAAGAAAATGATTGGGAGCCCAAAGTCCTTTAATGAATGGGAGAAATACTCCCCGGCGGTAAGCCAAGTGACTTTTTTATAACCAAAAACACTATTTCCCCCCCCCACCTCTAGGTCAATGCTTATCTCCTGAGCCACTTCCTTGGAATCTGGTAGTAAGTCTATGGTTGACATTTTTCACTTCATAGAACAAAAAGGCTTATGTGCTGTTTTGGGAGTGGATAAGAAGGATTAAAAAAAAGAGGGGAGTTTTTAAAAGTGAGTAAGTTTCCATCCACACAGGGTTAATCTTTCAGCTGCAGCAGAGGTATGTCTGCTGGGAGCTAAGCTATTTCATACTGATGATAGAGTGGAGCCAGGAGAGCTCTAGACTTATGTAGGGGCATATGATTTAAATCTAATAACAATGCCCGTATGAGTTCAAATATAGGCTGCGCTGTCCCTCCCACCGTGCATACATACATATATACAAATAAATCTGGTTTCTAGTAAACTTGACCATGTTTAGACTTTTTTTTTCAATCTAGGTATCCATGGGCATTCTTTTAACCAGCCTAGAAATCCTCATGAAGGAAACATATTATAAATGTCTTATTCCCACAAAAAGAGATTGAGGTCTAAGTATATAATATGCCAAGTCAAATTCTCTACCATGGTACTTACATGGCCACAGATTTGTACTATGCTGTAGCCTAGGTTTTAAAGGAGTATAGACTAGGTGATTTCTAAAGGTTCTTCCAGCTCTAGCATTTTGAGCCTGTGGGTTCTAGGTAACTTGAGGTTAGTTTCATATTTTACAGCATCAGGTACAGGAAAGCAGTGAATAAAATGCTATTGCTGGTGCTGCTGACATAATAAGTAGAAGCTCCCAAGGGGGTTTGATAAGATGGGAGTCACCACCTCTATTCCTTCCAGGGGATTGGAAGACCAGGAAATGTAACCATGAAATACACGAGGCCTTATCATCTGAACTACCTTTTTGCCTTGTAGACTCTCTGTGGCCTTCCCACCCATATAATCCAAGGACCTCTGGGCCTTAGAGTCTCCCCCAAGTGGCACTCTTAGGAGGAGTCCCTGCCTCTTTCCTATGGTTGGATTTTCTTCTATGAATAGTTTCTCCCAGTTAGAGTAAGAATTCTTTGAGAGCAGGGACTATTTTTTAGCACAGTGCTCATCAAAAAATAAGGAAAAACGATTTTTTGTTCATTGAAGTACCATTTACAAAGTGATCTGTAAACTGTGATAAACAATCTGTACCTATTACTCCCGGGGGGAAACCAATTCAGGCAGACTCAAGAAGAGGACACCCGTTTCAGGCCCTTATTAATAGGCCCATGATGGGCTCTGGACCTGCCCAGAATTTTTAAAAGGAAAAATCCCTCATTGGCTACAATCATTGGTGTCTCCCTAACCATGCTCCAGGTGACAGTTTGGAGGCATCCACTGCCTGGCTCCAGCCTTCAGGGAGCCAAAGCCACAAGCTTTTTGCCCATAAGACTCATTCTGTTATGGAATGATGCCCAGAGCACATTGCTGCAGCAGCTAGCCAAGAGGGCCAGGCTCTTATCGAAGGAACCAGCCCCATCTCCCATCCCCATCAAGTATATTAACATGAGAAAGTGAGGAGAATGTTTCAGAGTTTTGCAGGGAATGGAATGGCTGGGTTGATGGGACATTATCTGATAAATATAGTTTATGTTTATATAAATATAATTAATATTATTTATTATTTTAATGTAGAAGGCACTGAGATGGAAAGCAATTGTACTGAAAAATACATTTTTAAACTACTAGACTCTGCCATCCGTGTAGCATAGAAATCCAGTTTGGAAGTGATAGAAACTCATTTGTTGCCACTGTGTTGACCCAAACTCAGTGACAATGTCAATAGTTGATTTGCTTAATAAGCAATGTGGTATTTCTCCTTTCTTCACTAATAAAGAATCTATGGATTGCAAAGTCCCATTTGTGATATGAAAAGTAATTTGGATGATTACAAATAAATACCAAAGAGTATTCAAACAATGAATGGATAAAGATCCATTTAAAATTGAGATAGCATGAAATTGCTGAATAGAAATCTTTCAATTGGGGAGGTGCAGGAAGTCTCTTCAATGCAGACCTATCTGGGTATTTATTGATTGACATACTTCTGTATGCTTGGAATTGGCCTATTAATAATGACAGCAATGCTTTAAAAAAAGACTATTGAACAGTTTCCCTGCCAAGGTCTGACACTTGACTAGTTATTAATAGGAGGATAAATACCCTCCTGAATGTAATTTAATATGCATTACATCGAATATTCAAACAAGTACCTCGATTTATGTCTCTGTCTCCTAAACCCCAAACTCACTAGAATTTTCATGAAGTATGAGCCCAGACAGATGCCATCAGAGAAATGAAGAACTGGAGGCTGCAGTTGGGGGGGAGTGAGATGGGCCAGTCACCTATTGAGAACCAGGGACGATTGATAAATAGCCCGTGTGCTCTAATGTTATCCCTCCAAGGGAAAGAGAATAGAAGAAAGGGTCCCAGCACACTGGGCAGACCACTTGTGGTGAATTAATGGGGGGCAGGGGGAAGGAATGTAGAAGAGGGTCCTACACGATGTTCAGGTGCAGATGGGTTGCGATCTGAATTAGTAAAGAGAACCCCCATCCAATAAGTTCTACTGGAGTATCTGGCTGTGAGTGCAATTGATATATATTCAATCTCAAAAATTCCCTTAATGCTCTTAGGATATTGCAAATTTGGAGAGCCCACTTCAATCAATTGATAGGAATTTATTAAGCACATTCTATATGTCAGGCACTATGCCCAGTGCTATGCATACAGAGACAAAAATGAAATAGAGGACTATTTAAAATAAAGGACTCTTGGGGCAGCTAGGTGACACAGTGGATAGAGCACCGGCCCTGAAGTCAGGAGGACCTGAGTTCAAATCCGGCCTCAGACTAAACACTTGACACTTACTAGCTGTGTGACCCTGGGCAAGTCACTTAACCCCAATTACATAAAAAAATAAGATAAAATAAAATAAAATAAAGGACTCTGAATGAGCATGTATTGAACATGGAAAATAACATGTATATATAGGTAAACACATGATATATAAAGATAAATACGGAGGAATGGAGATGGGAGCACTAGAACCAAGGGGGATCAGGAATGGCCTCATGTAAGAGGTAGTTCTTGAACTAAGCTTGGAGATCCTAAGGAGTGTGCACCAGGCATGGGACACAGCCTGTACAAAGTTAAAGAGATGAGAGATGGAATATCATGTATAGAGTAACTGCTAGTAGGACAGGTTGATTGGAGTAAAGTAAATGTCTGAAATAAGCCTGGAAAGGAAAGCTAGAGCCACATTGTGGAGGGTCTTAAAGACCAAGCAAAGACATTTATATTTGATCCTAGAGGCAATAGAAGAGCTTTTAGTGTAGTGGAGTAGCATGGTCAGACCTGTGGAATTTCACTTTGTCAGCTGTTATTTGTCCTTCAAGCAGACCAGGAACATCACAGAGTGATGACTTGCACGTGAATTGGATTTCATTGAGGTGGAGTTGCACAAAGTCCTCAGCCTTGATCTCTCTCCGACTCATCAAAGTCCAGTGGCAAGACAAAAGTCACGACTGGTGATGGCCCAGGATACACTGGATGACTTTGGCATCTTCAATGCCTGACCAAGCTCTAAGCCCTCCATGGTGCCTGCTTCAGCCTCCTTCGTGGCCGTTGTCAGCTGTGAGGACTGGCTAGAGAAAAGACATTAAACTTAAAGTTAAATTAGTCCTGGATATTCAGAGACATAACAGTAATTTGTATTTAGTCACAAAATCTCATTATTGGTGATACAACATATCATCCCTAGTAATCATATCAGCAGAAATAAAAACGCCTTAAGGCAAAGGAAGTTGGTTCCTAATTCTCTCCATTGGATGAAGAATAGGGAGACACTCTGTAGATTACAGATAGGCAAAATAAAAACCTCGGCTACCGAGGGCAAAAATGTGCTTGTGCTTATTTTGACAAGCCTGCTTGGTCTAAGCTATTTATAATACTTCAGAGTGTACTAGTCCTTTTTTTGTAATATAAAAAGTAATAAAATCTTAGTAATATGAACCTCACTAGAGGAATTTGCTATTAAATTGTTGCTGAGTGTGCTGAGGTTTTGGGGGAGAATTATCGAGTTTGCAGATTAACAAAGCAGGTTCTGGTAACATTAAAATTGAGTCAATTATACCTTAAAATCAGGGATTTTTGTAGGTTTAAAAATAAGGATTTTAAAACAGATTAAAAGCTTTGTTTGTAGGCCTCAAGTGGAAGGCATATTAATTAGTGTTTGTATATAAACTAATTTTATGGTTGTCCATGGGTTTAAGTGCCATTTGCAAGCAGGAGCTATGAGTTCCCACGTGTGACTAGTTGATAATGAGGTGTGACATTAATTTTAAATACGTATTTTCTCCCTTTTCCTTCTGCACTTATATTTTTATCCTTCCCATTTCAGCCATTAGCAGCAACTGGGAAATGATGAGAAACTGATCCATGGAGTCACTAGTTCAGGCTGTCAGATTGGATCTGGAATCCGAGGACCTCACTAGTTAGCCTTTATAGAACGCTTTAAGGTTTGCAATGTGCCGAGCATGTGTTTTCTTATTTGATCCTCATAACAATCCTGTGAGGGTGATTCTATTATTATCCCCATTTTACAGATAAGGACACTGAGGAGAGGTTAAATGACCTTGCCCAGAATCACAGTTAGCAAGTGTCCGCATCAAGATTTGAACTCAGTTCTGCCTCACTGCAAGATCCAGAGCTCTTGCCCAAGGTTCCACCTAGCTGCCTCTCCAAAGTCCTGGATGTGAATCCTTCCTGACTTATGGGATCTTAGACACGTCACTGCCCCTCTCTGGGGCTCAGTTTTCTCATTTGTAAGATTTGGGAGGTTGGGCTAGATGACCTCTCCAAACCCTTCCAGTTCTAAATCCGTGATCCTACAGTCTATGATGGAAAGCGAAGTGGTTCAGTGCGTAGAATGCTGGGTCTGAAGTCAGGAAGACTCATCTTTCTGAGTTTGAGTCTGGCCTCAGATACCTACTAGCTGTGTGACCCTGGGGAAGTCACTTTACCCTGTTTGCCTCATTTTCCTCATCTGTAAAATGAGATGGAGAAAGAAATGGCAAACCTCTCCAGTATCTTTACCAAGAAAACCCCAAATGGGGACATGAAGAGTCCAACACAACTGAAGAGTGATCAGTAATAGCAACCGTCTATGATCCTCTCCGCAAGGGCACAAAAGTGCTCTTCTTTCTGTGAAGGGAAGCCCAGCCACTTCCCTGGCAAGGATGCCTGAAGGAGAGGAGAGTGCCTGTGTTTTTATAGCTTAGGCAGGGGAACCACTGCTATTGGGATGAGCCTGGGATGAGTCTGCTCTTTCACTCATTGACATTTCTCAAGATTTCATAACAACTCAACAGCAGAATTGAGGAGAGTATTCCCTTCCCTTTGCTCTCTGTCAGGGCTGGGTAATCCAGCAGGCTTGGAGAAAGGCTTGCCCCTTTCTACAGTCATTCTTTCTTGAGAGCATGAAACTTTGAGAGCAGCAAAGAGACTTTGTCACCTAATTGAGGGAAAAGCCACCCCCACCCAAAGGGAAAAACTAAAACTATTTTTTTCTAAGGTGAGGAAAGAATGTGGGGAGGGGTTGAAATTATCTCTAGCTGTAAATAACTGTTTTGATTGAATTTTCATTGATCTATTCATTTTTTATAATTTTTACCTCCCTTCATACATTTTATGTTCCAGCCAAAACATCCCACTTGCTGTTCCCTGATCTTGGGAATCCATCCCCACCTTGGGGCCTTTGCACAGGCTGGATACCATGTTGAGGATCTCTCCTTAGAATCCTTTTCTTCCCTTATGGCTCAATTGACATACAGAAAGCCCATGGTTATCCCTGTGGTTGTTAGTACTTGCTTCCTCCTCCAAAGATCATGTTTTATACTTACCTGTTTAAATGTTGTGTCTCCACCACCACTACCCCCACCCTCGCTTTCCCCAGTAGAACATGAGCATCTGGAGGTCAGGAACTGTATTGTTTTGTCCTTGTATCTCTGGCACCCAGCACAGTGGTTAGCATATTTTTTTTGTTGTTGAGTTGTTTTTGAGTCATCTGACTCTGTGACCCCATTTGGGGTTTTCTTGGCAAAGATACTGGAGTGGTTTGCCATTTCCTTCTCCAGCTCATTTTACAGATGAGGAAACTGAGGCAAACACGGTTAAGTGACTTGCCTGGAGTCCTACAGCTAGTAAGTGTCTGAGGTCAGATTTGAACTTAGGAGAATGAGTCTTCTTGACTTCAGGCCCGGCACTCTATCCACTGTTCCACCTAGCTGCTCTGGTTAGTACATAGTAGGTGCTTAATAAATGCTACTTCCCAATGGCTTAGGAAGCCATTTGACCAAGTTGCTTGTAGTCACCAGCATGTATAAAACTGGCATGCTCGGTCCATTCCCTATCCACACCTATGACTGACGGCCTATTTTAAAAGCATTCAGGAATAACTCTAACACATTAATTTTCTTAATGTAGTATATGCTTATGATGCTAAGTCTTTCTAAGCACCAAGGGATGGGGGAAGATGTACTCCCAAATAATGAGGGCAATGGAGAGATGATACTTGCAAGAAAACAACTGTTCAAAATGCAGCTGCAATAATAGCAAAACTAACATCTGGAGACCATCCTTCTTCTAGCATTTTGAACATTTTGAGAAAATCAAGTCTTACTGCTAAACCCCAAGCCTGTTAGATTAAAATAACAATATCATGTAACCATTTAATTATCTGAAATTGAGAGCAGTATCTTCACAAATAAGAAAAGAATGTTGTCCATTAGCCTGGGTCACCAGTCTTCCCTTTTCAGTTAATATATACTGTGATGTCATCCACTATTTTTTTTCTTTCATCTTAAGTGCTTATGTTCTTTAGCAAGTTAAAAATTTCATCTCTCATGTGTGTTTTGAAAAAATTCTCTGTAGCCTTTGGATCTTTTGGGTCCATTGGCTGCTAAGTTTGGGGAAAATTTTAAGTATTTCACTGTCCACAGTAAGGAATTTAAAGCAACCTATCTATTTCAGATAGACAGAGTAGTAACTAGGGCTAAGTAAAAGGGGCTTTGTCTCAGGAGGCTGGAATTCAAAGGGTACTGATTGTACTTTTATTCCTTCTTCTGGTAGAAACAACTGAGCTTAGCATGAATTAGCAAGAATAATTAGTTAAAATACAAGCTGCTACATGTATAACCTATTTCAAATAGCCTGCAGCTTTCAGAAGAGGGGAGGGAAGGGAAGGAGAAAAATTTGGAACTTAAAATCTTGTAAAAATTAATGCTAAAAAAAATAAAATACAAGCTGCTAGATGAAGCTCCCATAGTCATGCTCTCTTTGATGCCTTCCTTGGCCTGGCCTTTTCTTGGCTCCGTAGTGTCCAAAACATGGGGGCTAGTGGTCAGTGTTTCTGTTTCCTCCTTAAGAGATGACGTCTTGTCGTTTGTACTTCTGTCCAGAGGTCCAAGGTCTTTTCCTGTTTTTCTTCTCCCATAGCCCCACAACTTTTTACCCCAGGAGCCAATATTCCCAGTTACAGCTCTGCAAATACCAGCTCATTAATATGATACTCATAATGGAAGCAAAATATATAATGAAAGATGCATTCTTCTCAAGCTATTGATTCCCTTCTAAGCCATATAAAATAATGCTACAAAAGGACATGTTTGTATGCTGTCAGTCTGAAAGTAGTGAAAGGAATATTAGATATTTCAGAATGTCAAAAGGATGACCGAATGTTATAATCCTAGATTTCAAGGTTTAATTCCATAAAACACCTCTTCAGAAGAGATCCCTACATTTATTTCCCATGAATCAGAGGCCTTCATAATAGATTAACAAACAGCGTCTTCAAGATTGACCTAGTCAGCTCCCAAATGCACTTTTCTTTTAGGAAGGTGGTTTAGGTGAGATGTGGGGGCAATTTTACTTGTGCTTCAAGTCAGGATACCTGTTTTAGCTTGAAGTCTTGATCTACAAGGTTTTGTCCCAATTACTATTTCTTTACTCATGTGCGCCGCCCTAGGACTTGTTCATGCTTCAGGGCACTTCTGCTTGATTCTATATTGACTCTCCAGGTATCTGGAAGGGTGAATGAGCTGTGGAGTGTTTCTGCTTCTCTAACTTGCCTATCAACATGGAAATACAGAGCCCGAATTTATTAGTATTTAGATCAGATACATGACAAGTGACCTGGGTGGAGGAATTACTCAAAAGGAATTTGTCATAAATTATCATAGCCTGCTGTATCTTAAAAAACCAAGTACATTTATAAGTTGAATTCTATATAGCAGTAATAATAATGATGATAGTGATATGCTTCCTAGGCAGTTTATGAATGTGGACCTCTACTTCCTACTGAGCAATTAGAATATTTTTATAGAGTCTTAGTGTTGGAAGGTCCTTGAGAAGTCATTTCATCTAGCCCTCAGTTAAGAGGGCTGGACTGGGGCATCTGTATTTGCATCCCCCCTCAGGCACTTAACCATCTGTGTGACCACAAGCAAGTCTTTTAATTAATCTGAACCTCAGTTTCCTCATGTGTAAAATGGAGAATTCCCTAAAGTCCCTCTCTCACAAGGTTGTTGTAAGGATCCAGTGAGTTAATGTAGATAAAGGGCTTATTTAAATGTCAGTGATTTTTTTTTTTCAGAACAAAAGATGAACAGTGTATATTACTCTAAACTCTCTGCTGGTCTGAGTTCTACCTTCCATCAAAATCTAGCGGAAATCCTATTTCCTCTAGGAAATCTTCCTATTCTCATCACTCCAGCCCCTCCTCCATCAACTCTTGCAATATTTGTCTGAAATCTAAATTTGGTACTTACTCCATAGTCAACAATCTTGTGTTATTATTGGTCCTCCTATCTATTTTCTATCTTCTCAGCTAAACGGTCAAGTCACAACTGGTGTCTGAGGCTAGCTGCAAACCCATGTCTCCCTGACTCCAAGTTCAGTACTCTATACACTATTGGATGCTGTAATCATGTTACAAAAAGACAAGACACTCAAAAATTTGTTGATGATGATAATGACGTCCAGACTCCATAATAATACTGATAGCTAACATTTCTATTGCACTGTGCTAAGCACTTTACAATTATTATCTTTTTTGATCCTCACAACTACCCTGGGAGGCAGGTGCTATTATTGTCTCCCTTTATAGCTGAGGAAACTGAGGCAAACAGAGGTTAAGTGACTTGCCCAGGGTCACACTGCTAGTAACTGTCTGAGCCCAGATTTGAATTGAGTCCTTCTGGCCAGGTCTGGTGCTCCCACTTTTAGCTTCCACCAAAAAAAAAAAAAAAGTCTATGCTAAGGACTTTATAAATGTTTCTCTCATCTGACCCTCACAGCAACCCTAGAAGGGAGATGCTATTGTTATTCTCATTTTACAAATGGGGAAATTGGAGCAAACAATGGGTAAGTGACTTGCCCAGGATCACAAAACTTATAATTTGTCTGAGGTCAAATTTGAACTCAACTCTTCCTGACTCAGTGTTCTATCCACTGTGCCACCAGCTGCCTTCATCTTGTTAAAGAAAAAAATGAAAACAGAGAGATTCTGTAGTCCTATTGCTATTATAAATTATTATAGAAGGAAAGGTAACATACCTAAATTAAAATAAGATCAAATGAGATAATGTTTGTAAAAACACTTATCACAGTACTTGGTATATAGTAGGTACTATATAAATGCTTATTTCCTCCTTTCCCTAAGTGGAAAAAGGAACAGATTCAGTGTCTGGAGAGCCTTGAGTTTGAATCCTGACGGGCACTTAAGAGCAGTATAATTTTGAGTAATTCATTTCACTTGAGAGACATGGAAGAAGCTATAGATCTGCTACATCATTATGATGATAAAGGCCCTTCAATTCCCTTTCTCTCCTCCCTGGGAGCCTAACCAAAATAAAGTCCAAATTATTTTACTTGGCATTCAAGGCCCTTCACCATCTGACCCAACTATAACTTTGAGCCCATCTCAGAAGTACTTCTTTCCATACTTCTATCCTGCAGTCACACTGGAACTGCAGTCCTGCTTCTGTGTCCCACATTTTCCTGCTCTGTGACTTTGCTCACAATTTTCCCTCTACCTGGATTGTCCTTCACCTTTTATGTACTGATTTCCTAACTATCCCTTAAAACACAACCCAAATTCTACCTCCTCTTGGAAGCCTTCCTTGATTTGGTCAGTGGATAATGATTATTTCCCTTCTCTGATCTCACATTTAATTTAATTTAATTTAATTCAGCTCAACAAATATGTATTAAACACCTATATACAGCGTGCATGACTGTGTGTTGGGAGAGAAAGTTTAGATATGCCAGAGTCCCTGCCCTCATGGACTTTATAGTCTAAAGAGGGGATAAAGATAAACACAACCATGCCTCATGTTCTTATCTTCTAGAGAAAGGAAGGAAGAGAGCCCAGAGGACGAAGTTACCTCTTTTAATGTCAACTGAATATGCAACTTTTCTTGCTTCAGGAGCAAATTGCCTTTGACACAGATATCCCTGGGGGATCAGAGGGCAGGCTGGTGGCGGTGATACAAGGACACCAAGAGATTGCCGTGGCATTCCAAAATATCATGCATGGCCAGGGCTGGGAGCCTGGGGCCCTCAGGCTCATCTGCCTGCTCCCATTACACTATCATAATAACTTACACGAAATAAAAGACTTTTATTAAGTGCTTACTGTGTGTCAAATTCTAGGGATATAAAAACAAAGACAATCCCTGTCCTTACGGAGCTCACATTTTAATGCTAGGAGAAAACATATAGGCAAGTGGAGTCCAGGCAGGGCCACTGTGGTCCTTAAAGTTGTAGGGATTGTGAGAAGGACCAGAGGGGAAGAGATCGACACACTCCTTCCAGGAGCAAAGGCGGATGATTTGATTATGGTTCCATAACTGGCAAGAAGGCAGGATATGTTGTGGTGACAGCTGGAGAGAAGATAGCCAGGCAATAGAGAGGGAAGGGAAGTGTGGCTGAACCTGCCTGAAATGGTGGGTGTGATGAGTTAGTTCACCAAGTAGGAGGGCAGGGCCGCAGGGCAGGAGTTCTGGAGCTAGACCCACTTTAAAGTTTAAAACACACAATCCGGAGGGCTGAAAGGATAGTGAAACTA
This sequence comes from Vombatus ursinus, assembly GCF_900497805.2. Classification (NCBI taxonomy): domain Eukaryota; kingdom Metazoa; phylum Chordata; class Mammalia; order Diprotodontia; family Vombatidae; genus Vombatus; species Vombatus ursinus. Next base: position 39,392,251 of record NW_020954557.1, on the reverse strand, counting down.
GTTTGTTGTTGTTGTTTTTTTGGTTTTTTTTTTTACATTTAATTTATTATTTATTTTTAACATTCTTTTATTTTTAAATTTTGAGTTCCAAATTCTCTCCCTTCCATCCACCTCCTCCCATGCCCACTGAGAAGATAAGCAATATGATATCAATTATACATGTGAAATCATGCAAAACATATTTCCATATTGGCCACATTTTTTAGAAAAGCAAGAAAAATCAAGAAAGTGAGAAGATTATACTTCCATCTGCACTCAGATCAGTTCTCTCTTGAGAGGTAGACAGCATTTTTTCACCCTGGAATTGTCATGGGTCATTGAATTGATCAGAGTAGCCACATCTTTCACAGTTGACCATCGTTACAACGCTGATCCTACTGTTTGTTCACAATGACCTCCTGGTTCTTCTCAGGGAGAGAAACCATTAAAGAAGATTACATGAAGAGGTGTCATGGCTCAGTGGGGCAGCTGGGATGGATGAAGTCCTGCGTCTGACACATACTGGCTGTGTGGTCCTGGGAAAGTCATTTAACCTCTTAGTGCCCTATACGACTTTTTTTTTTCCTGATTTTATTTTATTTTTAGACATTTTTATTTCCAGTTCCAAATTCTCTTTCTCCCTCCCCCCCAGCCATTGAGAAGGCAGCAATACAATTACAATATATATAATATATACACAATATTATATATTATTACATATACATAGATATATAATAATACCACACCAATATGACTTTTTAAGAGTTTTTTTTAACAGAAATGTGTTGTGTTTTGTTTTGTTTTTTACAGAAATTACCAAATTGCATTGGTAGAAGTTCCTCGTGAGAAGCTCCCTACACTGAGGAAATCACAGGTCTGATTTTTTTAAGTGTATTATTAGGGAAACCAGCAAAGACTTACATGAAATCAGAGGGGGGAGGTTGTTAAAGATTTTGGGGATGGTAGGAATCATAGGTTCGCATGGAATTGTCTATACCTCTCATGTATTTATGTGTTATTTTTCATTCTGTAGCAAAGAGCATATACATTATTTTCTTATCATCAGAAAAGGCCAGGGCTACATTTTATTTAACCTTCATATCTTCCCTATCACATGGTGCAGTACACAGTATTATTATTCCAATTTTGCAGGGGAGGAAACTGAGGATCATAGAGGTTAAATGACTTACCCACAGTCATTCAATTAAGAATTAAATCCAGCCAAGGTCTTCTGATTTCAAGTCCAGCAGAACATTCTTTAAAATACATCATGGACCCTCCTCGAAGAATACATCCTATGTTTAGCAATCTTCTCTTGATTTTAATCAGCAACTAGAATAATATTAAGATTGGTTTATTATGTGGAATGTGTACAATACACAAAAGTTGCTGGGGACAAAGCTATTTTCTTTGGGTTTATGATTTGAACTCCAAAATACCTAAGGGGCCTCCACTGTATCCTGTCTTTATACATTTGGAGTCTAGTGGCAGCTTAGGTCTCATTTATTCATTTAACAAACACTTATTAAGATCCGACTACTAACATTGCTAAGACAATCCTCTTTATTCTTCTTCTTCATAGATTCAAAATTTTATTAATTGATGATATTATTAAGTTCATGATAAAGAGAAAAATATCTTAAAGGAGAGACTGATTAAAAAAAAAAAGAACCCACTATGTGCTAGGCATCATGCTAGGCTCCGGGAATACAATGACAAAAACAAAAAAGTCCCCGCCCTTAAGGAGCTTGTGTTCCATTACGGAGAAGCAGCATATATACAGAAAAGTGATATAAAGTAAATCTATCAGTTTGCTTTGTGTCTACTTTTCTTTTTTGAAAAATTATATGGTAATATATAGTAAAGTATATAATATATAACAAAGTATGTGTATTAAAATATAATAAAGTAATATATACTACATAATAAAGTATTATATATGTGTGTGTGTGTTTACTTTCCTGGGGTGAGGGAGACCATAGTAACTTGGATGATCAGCATACAGCTGATATGTCCTAAGGAGAAAGCATATGACTCTGAGAACTTAATGTACAATTGTCTGGTAGGCTGCCATTTTCTTTAACATGTGATTTTTCTGGAATTCCATGGTGCTTAAGGTTACTCCTAGAGGATCAGAGTGGGAGGCTTGAGCAAGATGTTTTAATCATTTACTACTGCCTGAGACAGGGAAAGTTTAAGCCAACTGATTATGCGTGAACTTCAGTGAATTTTGGAAGGAATCATCTCAGCTCCTTCAGATGTATAGCCAGTTGTGGCTGATAACATGGGATTTTACATCATTTCTCAGCTAAATGAGAAACCTGATGTAGTTTACAACTCGGCGTCATCTTATGACTTTTGTTTGGAGGCCGGGTCTCCTCCATTTTTTCTCCATAGGCCCAAGGGCATTTCTTCCAGATCTGGGACTTCCAATGCTGAAGATTTCTCAGATAAAATCAGAACCCTGATGGGAGAAGATTAATTCCACAAAACAATGGGATGCAACACATCATTTTCATTCGTGACAGATGTTATCTTGTTTCTCAAACAGCCCACCCTACCCCCTTACTTAAAGGAAAAGAGCCACTGATTTAGCCAGGTTCAACTATGGGAAAGTTCAGAAAAGATTCAGCAGTCCACTGCCAAAGCAGGCATTTGCTACAGAAAGCCTATAGTTTTGAATTTTTAGGCAGCTAGGCTGCTCACAAAGGGCACAGTTTTTCTTGAGTTGCTTTAGAATACTCTATGTGTGAGGCCAAAATATGCCAGGAGCTCCTTATATGTTGTGTTATATATATATATATATATATATATATATATATATATATATATTCTGTTCCTTGTCCTGCTGTATTTGCTGGTTGGGAGTCAGGCTGATGCATTAAAAATTGGGTTATGTGTGTGAATGAGCCTTCAAGCAAATTGTTTCACTTCTCAACAATCCAGTCAGTTATTAGATGATTTTTAGTTTCAGGTGGCTTTCTGTCTCATCAGATTGAAATTTATCATAGTAAAAACTAATTTTATATTAAGACCCACAATCCTAAACCAATGAGAAATGAATTAGACATAGACCACAGTCTGGTGGTAATCCAGTTGTGAAAACCCCACCCACATCCAGATGTGCACATAGAAATTTGTTAGAATGCAAGCGTAACTTATGGCCCAGAATTAGAGCTCTGGGATTATATGGACCAGATTTGATCTTGGGGGTTTAGCAGTAATCATACTTTTTGGCTTATGTCCCCATACAGAGGTCCTATTGGGAACATCAGAATTTGGCTTGTTTCCTGGTTTTTACAACAAAAGGAAAATGACTCTCAGCTCCCATGCAAATACTCAGTCTAACAAAACCTTAAATGAAGGAAAGACTTTATTCAACTAATAAACAATGCAAAGAATTCTTACCAAGACCAGATATTGTCAATAGTCCTCCTCATATCTGCAATGGCCCTCCTCTTCCCACAAGTCGATGCAATCTTCCTGACTTACAGTGCCCAGGGGAGGCCCAGCTAATAGGTGAAAAGACCCTAGGTTGGTCACTCAGTAATCAAGCAATCTTCTCCTCTGATAAGCCTTACCTCCCCAGAAACCTATTAAGTCCTCTAGACTGGTGACCAGGAGGAGACCTTTTTCAGCTAACAAAACCTACCAAATACTATTTACTAAGATAGAGATGCCTTGCAATCTCTGTCATTTGAGGTAGTGCTCTTATCAATGAAATCACAGCTCTTTGGAAGCGTTAGAAGTACTGAGCCTCTTAAAGGCTTGGTGCGTTACACTATTCCTAGGACCCTCCCTTTTCGGGTCCTCTGACCATTGACTTTAAGGATCCCATGACCTCTGACACAGGCACAGCCAGAAGAATTTGAGAAGGCTCATCCGACTATCACTATCTCTGATACAGATTTATCACTGCCAAACTTTCATATGTTCTTTGTGTTCCAGACTTCAGGGAATGTGCTAGTGCAGCCTGGTACACAGGACTTACCCAGTGTGACACATAACACAGGGGAATTCAGAGATGCACAAGGAAAGGCCAGACACAGAACCATACTGCTCTTTCATGATGAAATTGCTATGTTCTGTCTCTTTCCTTTCTCTCTTTCTCTTCCTCTCCCTTCCTCGCTCTCTTCTTTCCTTTTCTTCTCTGCCTCCCCTACCAACCTGTTTGTCAGTGATGCCTTTTGAGACAATTAGCTTTGTAATACCAGCATGATAAGGGGTGAGCCCATGATGCCAACCCAGGGTCTACTTCTCCCTTGCTTTTATCTCATGCCAGTAAGCAGCCAAGGAGTAGGAGAAAGGCTGATGCATTCCTTATGATTACTACCCACTGCTTCTGCTTGCCAGGTCCCCAACATGGCTGCCCCAACTTCTATAGTGCAGTGACACTCATTATATGAATAACAGGCCACAGAAGAGGTTGGTGACTGTACCTTTACTTCCATTGATACTACTGAGCAATGTGTCTGAAATGTATGATAAAATTGACAACTTTTGCTACCAGATCACCAAGACCTGATGGGACAGTTAGAACCGGAGACTGGGGAATTTATTATTGAGGATATGTGTAGCTGGTTGTCCTTTCTTTGTGAAGCTCCCTTTTAAAAGGGTATAGTAAGGAATATCTCCTTGTGGCATCATAATGGTATATACAGCAAAAGGAAAACAGAAATGAGAAAACCAGTTTAGAGGCATCTACCATCCTGGATGGGTGTTTAGAAGGAGGGATAGCAGTTTCTTCTGACTACATGTATAGTGCGGACAGATATAGTTAGTTTGATAAGCTAAGCAACTTACTCTGTTCCAACAGTGAAGTTCATGTTGGCAGAACCTAGTATGATCAGGGCAATCACAGAGCAGTGAATATTTGGGCTCCATTGCACAAATGTGAAGTGGTGATCTGGCGAGTAGCCCATCTATTTGATCAATAAAGTCATCCAAACTGGTAATTCAAGTAAAAAAAACCCTTTAAGGCATGAATAATACTAATTGGTTGTCTACATTGATTAAATTCACCAAACACTTGCTAAATCTCCACTTTTCCTTGTGCAGTATAGATGCAGCCTGGAGAACCTGGGTTCATGGATGTAATTACGGCTGATGAGACTAAGAAATAGCCAGACTTTCACAGAACCTAAGTAGGACCATCCCTTCCTCCTCCTCAAGCCCCCCCCAATTTACTACTCTCACCTGAATACATTCTTAAGCTTCAAGGGTTTGCTGTATTGTCTGAAACCAAACAAAACAAGGCTATTTCTAAGTTATGTTCCTTTTCAAATAGAAGCAGATGGTATAGCATGTGGACCTCTAGGTGGCATAGTGGATAGAATGCCGGGCCTGGAGTCAGGAAGACTCACCTTCCTGAGTTCAAATCTGGCCTCAGACACTTATTAGTTGTGTGATCCTGGGCAAGTCTCTTAACCCTGTTTGCCTCAGTTTCCTCATCTGTAAAATGAGCTGGAGAAGGGAATGGCAAACCACTCCAGTATCTTTGTCAAGAAAACCCCAAATGGGGTCACAAAGAATTGGACATGACTGAATAACAACAATAGCATAGTGGGAAGAGTCTGGGCTTTGAACCGTTCCACCTCTGATACTTACTAGCCATGTGACCTTGACCAAATGTCTTAACCTCTATATGCCTCAAACAACTCTCTAAATTACTTAGTAGATAAAACATTATCTAAATACCCATAGTTTTTTTGCAGTCTGCTTTGGTGAAGAGAGTTCCCTTATCAGGAGTTTGTATGATGACAGGCAGATCTTTCGCATATTTGCATGTATCTTATTAAAAACAATGACAACAATTTTTTTGGAATCCCAAACAAATCCCAATGAAGACATCTAGTGATGTCCTTAAGAGTCTAGCATGTTGTAATTCAGCAATTTTGTGTGACCTATAAAACTAAATAGAAATGAGTTTGGAAGAATTAAAAAAACGACCAAACAACATCCCCACCCCCTCTCAAATCTTGACCTAGGAAGTGAAATAATTTTGAAATGGCAATAACATTGTTACAAAGGGATGTTGTGTGCTATTTACAGTCTTTCCCTCACCCCAATACATTTTATAATCCTAGCACTAAGTAATAGTCACAAATGTGTGTGTATGTGTTCAGAGTTATTTTCCATCCTATACTCCAAAACAGAACCAGGTTGCACATATACTCAGCTCTCATATAGCTACCCCAACGTTAGGGGCACTTGGTGGATGGATATCAAATAGAAGAGCTGCACTGACATGCACATTGTAGCCTTTTGGTTGACTGTGGGAAATGGGGCTACAGTCAGATCCCCTCTGAGGGTCAGGGACAGTTGTGGAGAAGTGGCTGCTTGACAGTCTGTCTGCAATCTTACCAGGTAATGGCTGGAATTCCAGAGATGACATTTAAATGCCCCTGGCTTTCTCCTGCTCTGGATACGGATGATCAGGAAGCTTATTCTAGGTAGTGCAGAAAACACAGATGATAACTCATAGCATGCCCTAGACACCCAGACTTTTCCATTTTGTTCTCAGAGCTCAGACATCAGTCCTGGATTTAAATGGTCATGAACTCTAACCCATTTTAGGCAAAAGCGTAGAGATGAGCATTTCCTGCTGTAGGGGCTGACAGGGGTTGAATGCAACTTGAGGCGGGGTACGGTTCCAATGGATCCAATCCTGGATTCATCTTTTTACCTGTATCTTGTTCTATTTATGAAATGGAAATCACATTATTTAAAAAAAAGGAGAGTGAATTTCTGAGAACTGCAGATAAGTATGTATATAAGGAATGGTTTTTGTCTGTGCAAATTTACCTTTCTCTGCTCTGCCTGGATATTCCTGACCAGGACTCCATCTCATTAGGTCACTGCTCACCAACCTCCGTGCTCCCTTCAGCCCACCTCAGCCCAAACCCTGGGGACTTAATTCTTTCATGCTACTAAGTGTCACAAAAGCTGGAGCACTGGAGTCAAGAGACAATTTCAATCCTGCCTCAGACACTTACTAGCTGTATGACCCTAGGCAAGTCATTTAACCTGTTGCTGCCTTAATTTCTTTGTAAAATGGGGATAATTTTACCATCTACCTCACAGGATTGTTGTGAGGATGAAGTGAAATATTTGTAAAGTGCTTTGCAAACCTTAAAGCTCTATATGAATACAAACTAGAAATTAGCTATTATTTAAGCCTAGAACTCCCACGCTGGGAACCACTGGGCTGATTGGTTATTGCTTCAGTTGCACACTACATCTAGGACAGGCTCTAGCCACATGAGTACTCCCTCTCCTCCTATCCCCTTCACTTCTTTTCAGTTTTCAAATTATAATCAAATAAAGTCTATCATTGTTCTTGGTAAGGGCATACCAGTCTACACTCTGCCATTCTACATAGCTCATTTACCTCTTTGTAACTTTCCAAACCATAATCTCCCTCCCTGGTCACTGCTTACCTATATGTGATATCTCCCTCTATTTCTATATAAGCTCCTAGAGTGCAATTCCCAGCACTTAGCAGGGTGCCTGACACATATTAAGGTGGTTAATGTTTTCTTTCTTTGTTTCTTTCTGTCCTTTCTTTCCTCCCTCCTTCCTTCCCTTTTTCCTTTCTTCCTTTCCCTCCCTTCTTTTTTTTCCCTTCCTTTCTTCCTTCTTCCTTCTCTCTTTTCTTTCTTTCTTTCTTCTTCCCTTCTTCTTCTTCCTCTTCTTTTCTCTCTTTCTCTCTCTGCCTCTCTCTCTGCCTCTGTCTCTGCCTCTCTGTCTCTCTCTGTCTCTCTCTCTTTCTCTCTCCCTCTTTCTCTCAGAGAAGATTTGAGAGGCAGAGGAAGAAAGACTAATAGGGAGCCCTAGAAGGAAGGTTGTGATGGGATGAATATCAAGGAACTTGAGGTTGTCATATTCAATTCAACAAACATTTATTAAGTGCCTGTGATATACAAGGCACTAGTGGTGTAGTGGTTCATTTCATGTCAGAACTGAGGCCAAGGAGCACTTCAGACTGAGCTAACGTAACTAAAACATTTTTTAGATGCTTGCAGATCCCCAAGGTTAGCCTGGACATCTTGGCTGAAATTGCTGAGTGGATTGCAGACACCTGTGGTTTTGTGTCAAGGAATTCTTAACTATTCTGTGTTGTTGGTTGGTTGCCTTTTTTTTTTTCTTTTAATTCTGGATTATTTGGGGAGATTCGGCTGTCATCTCCAGGGTAACTTAGAGGTCATTTCCTGAGCTTAGTATTACCAGGGGATGTTCTCTGTCATCACTGCAGGTGCCTACAATGACTTTGTGGGAGGAAACTTTGATAGTGGTGGGGCTTTTGGTTTATAGGAACCTGTTAATTGGCCTGATGGGCACTGAACATCTCCTAAGGTGAACGTTAGATAGTCCAAATTGAGAGGAATGAATCCAATATTAAATCTGGCTGGCACCCCTGGAACATTGGACAATATTGCTATTCCAAAGAGAATCAATAATTGGGTGGGTGGGAAGGTAAAGAATGATTATTGCAGAGAAGAGTTTGTTATATAATTAATATTGTCCTCATTTTACTATTTCCCTCTTCCCTGTGTGTATTAAATATACAAACACATATGCGGTTAGAGAGGCTGGGACTGAAGCCAGGTTGGGTACAAATATTATGATCTCTGGAAAACTTAAGGATCAGATAACTGTGGTGGTAAGGGTGAGACTGAGGAGACATTGGGAGAAGAAAGTAGGTGAGAGTGGAAAGGGCAGGGCTGAAGCAGCCAATTATAATGAAAGGGATTTGAGGTGCTTCTGAAATGTTTTTCTGTAAAGGGAATAAAAATAAGAAATTCTGTGTTGCTAGGCACAAGTTTAATTTCAGCTTATATTGAGTTCTAGAGTTCTCTGGAATGGTTAATCCCTTAAGAGAGAAAAGGCATGAGGGTAGAGCCTTCAGTATAGCCTCTGATACCTGCTAGCTGTGGGAGGGGACAGTTCATCGAACCTCAGGATGTCCTAAGCAACTTAATTCGACTAAGTTACAGATGAACTGCTGATCTGCAAGGTTTCCACCCCAGGAATTCTGTACAGTGATGAAATCCCACATCTGGACCAAGAGTTGCAGCTCTCTTCCCCTATCCCGCCCCACCTCCCTCCAGAAAAAGTGAAAGAGTTCTTAAGTTTTCCATTGGCTGTAAAATGAATGTCTGTCTCTATGTTAATTTAAAACAAGCTTTTATATCAGCATTTAGACTATGCCGGCTTATTCAATGCAATATACAGAATTTTGGGGTAGGATCTGTGGAATGAATAATGAAGGGTAGAATTTTGATCCTTCATTATTCTTTTCAACTTGTCATTCAGGAGACTTGCCAGCAGCGTGTAATGTTTAATGCATTAAAACATCAGGTCTCACTATTGAGGCCTTTTCTTCCACTTTTGAACAAGAATAGTCCTTCATCAGGTCTGAATGGTGTAAGAGCCAAAAAAAAAAAAAATCAACCTGGTCGTTGTTAGAAATGAAATCTTAAAAGCATCAATGAGATTTAAAAAGTGGATTCCTGTAGAACATCATGAAATATTAGTTAAAAAGGTAACGTGCCAAAATGACACTGCTCTAATACCATTCCTGTAATAGCCTTCATGGCTGAATTAGTATTACACTATTTTTTGTTAAAGGTAGGTTGGTGTTCTGACATTATATTCCATGCAAATATTCTGGTTATTTAGCTATAATTTATTGTAGTTTTACTGGAAATTTTCTCCTCTTAGTTCTTAAAAGGTTTTACAGCCTCAATTATGGCACTTTTACTCCTAATAATCAATATTGATTTTACTGTATTATTCTTTTTTAGATAAAATAGAAGTTACATAAGATCCAAATCCTAACAGTAAATAAAGTGATCTCTCAGTTTAGAGGAAAAAAATTCAAACTTCTTGGTGGAGACCTTAACTGACATCTGGGAGAATGACCAATTTCCACTCACTTGCAGGTGTAACACACATATATTCGTGCATGTGTATACATGCATGCAATGCATCCATGTACATGCATATAAAATGTGCTTATATATGCACACATGTATACGTGTATATTTGTGGATATGTGTGTATAGACATCTCTGTCATGCTCATCTGGGAAAATGACCAATTTCCATTCACTTGAAGGTACAATATACATATATGTGTGTGTGTGTACACAAGCATGCAATGCATATATGCACATGCATATGAAATGTGCTTATATATGCACACATGTATGTGTGTATATTTGTGGATAAGTGTGTATACACATCTCTCTCACACTCGTCTGGGAAAATGACTAATTTCCATTCATTGGCAGGTAAATGTGTAAGTATATAATATAGATAATAGACGTGTATGCACGCAGTGTATAGATACATGTATTCACAAAACATGCCATGTACACACATGTGTCCATGTGTAGACATGTATGCATATATGACATCGGGGGAAATGACCAATTTCCATTCACTTGTAGGTGGGTGACACTCACCACACACATATATTCACATAAATGTATAATATAGACATATATATATTCATGCATTTATACATAAATATATGCACATGTGTATATTTAAAGTGTAGTTTATATCTTTAAATATGTAAAGTATCGTGTACATATTTAAACAGGTAGCTTGAGTTGGTAGTATAAGCTGAAAATTGTTATTATTTTTATAGCAGCCTCAAAATTAGGTATCCTTCGTTCTTTTAAAACATATTATAGAATCGGTACTGAGCCTGGCTATTTATTTCCAAACATGTTATATACCCAGCCACCAATTCTGTTGTCCAGATTCTACATTGATTTCAGTGGGAATATAGTCTGAATGGGGAGCACAGAATTGGCCCCCTAATGTGTTATGAGACTTCCTGAGGAGGAGAATTAATAGCAGTCCAAAGTGATTCTGTACCCTCAGTGCACTGTGACAGGGAGCTAGAGTTAGACATTTTTATATTAATAGCCTTCTTTCATACATGCCAGGCTTTCTTCAATAGCTTGCCACACATATCTGGTACACAAACCCTTCCCTAAAACACTTCTATGGTCTGCAAATTGCTTTACTTAATTGTTTCCTGCCTTTCACGTGCTGTTTAATTTCATCATGGCTTTGAGATTTGAAAAGAGTCATTTTGTAGTTTTCAGAATTCAGCTATGGCTGAGGACAAGGAAAGGATGCCTGTGGACCTTTTTTTTTTTCCCTTTTTTCCATCCATATATTTCACAGCCATTTGAGCTAAGGTGTGCTGCCTGTATGCCCAGGAAATGTTTGCTAGCACATTAGTGATGTTATAATGGGCATCACAAATCACCTGGACATTAATAGAATGAAATCACTTACTGCTTCTGAAAGCAGCTTTATTCTCAGTTGGTGTCCTAAAGGCACCATGTGTGGAGTCTGGACACAGTGTCACAGGGATGAAACTAAAAAAAAAAAAATCCTAAGCTTACCTTTCAGAAAAATCCTGCAGCATTAGTGTGCTTTTGCTCTCATTTACCTGCTTCCTTGGTAAGAGGGTTTTGGCCAGCTCTAATGTGTGATGGAAAATGCCTGGATTCTGCTAGCTATCCTCTGAGTGCTTCTCTTGGTGGCTGGCTAATCATTCTTCTCTCCACAACTGGACAGCATGTGCAGGACTTTTAATAACGGGGGGGGGTGGTTTTCCTTTCATTGAACTGCAATAACCTGTCACATGGGCTGCTTTATTCTGGTGCAGCTCTTTTGTGATGTGAACATAAGACACATCTGAAAACTTCTCCCCAAGCTGTACAGATGTGGTCATAAAACAAGCACTGATGCCGTTGTGTGTTTCCTACCTGGAGAATATGATCATTTTCTAAGGTTATTATATTCAATCCCACACACAGTGAGGCAATTAACTTTAGGTGTGCTCCTTCCCACTCCCACCCCCACAAATATATTGGAGCAAACTTGATTTGTGAAAACCTAGGTTTACAAAAAAGAGTGAAATGAGGCGAGACTGGTTCTTTTACAAAAGAGTCATTTGCTTTACAAAGGAACCACCTAGAGAGTATTTTGATAGACTTCTGGTCTCCTGGCTAGCCTTGGAATTAGGAAGATCTTAGTTCAACTGTTAATGTCTCAGTGTCCCAGACAACCTTCTTAGACTTGCACGACAGGGTTCTTAACCATTTTGGTGTATTGGTTTCATTTGTCAGTCTTGTAAGGCCTATGGACCCCTTCTCAGAATAATATTTTTAAATATTTTAAGGAAAGGATAAATGTCAATGGTTTATTTAATTAAATTTAATTTTTAATTCAGTTAATTTTAGGTATACAAAATAAAAATGTAATTTTCCCACCATCTAAGTTCATAGATCCTCTGAAATCCATTCATGGATCTCTTGGTCCATAGAGCCCAGGTGAAAACCCTCTGCTGTGAATTATAGATGAGATATATATTTGTACCACTGGAGAGGGTCTCTGCCTCTAAAATTACCCACCTCTATGAAATCACAGATCCAGACCCAAGAAAAGAAATAAATAAAAGTTAAAGTAATGCATTTCAAACATGATATTGTTATTTTATAAAAAAGTATCATACAAACTTTTCAGGCAGATGCCTGTTGCATAAAGAGAGGCATACCTTGGGTTGTGATCAAAGAAATGCCTGTGATTTGCTGTCAGGGAAAAACTGGCACAAAGAAATTTGGTTACGTGTAGAGCGATTCGGTGTGCGTATATATCTCCAAAAATCCAAAGCATGTACAAAAATTACCTGAGAAAATCAAGCCCTGAATCATTCTTCAAAAAGATAAAATGTTCACTTTGCAAGACTTTGTTTAAAGCATTTAAATGATTCCTTTTCAGAGGTGATAGAGACTGGAGAGTCCAGAGCATTCTTTATACTGTGTCCAAAGCATAATCTAGTTTTTCTAGCAATCCCATGGATAGGTGTAAAACAGATAAACAGTTGCCATTTCCCATTGACTGCCATGGTTCATTTTTCATCTTTTGAAATAAAAGCCCAAGAGTATTTTTGTCAGAATAAATTGGAGATTAAAAAAAAAAAAAAGTTATCTTTTGAAGTGGCTACTTTGAACATGGCAGATTTGTGGAGTACTTTTTCCAGGGGTAGGGCTTGTCTTTTTGACTCCTTTTAAGGAATAAGGTCAGACAGAATTAGGGCCCCTAACAAGGTAAAGCATGTTTATCTGGTTCAGAGAGAAGCAATGGCTTTTGAGCTAGGATTAAAATTATTTTGTTATTATCCTGAAACTTCAGCCTTATTATCAGGCTAAATACTAAGCTTAAGCATTATAAATTAGCTTGCTCTCTCTCTTTTTTTTTTTTTAGGTTGGCCACAGCTGTATTCTTTGTATAGAAGGCGTGAATATTAATTCTTGCCTTTCCCACTAAAGGGTCTTGACGCCATTATGATCTGGAAGAATATCTCCTTAATAACACTGTGCACAATACTGCCTGTGTTTCCTTCTCCATGCAGACCTTTTGTAAATAATATAGTCTACATCAAGACAAATAGTGCATTGAGCAGGGTGCAGGATATGGAAAGAGGCAAGTTTAAAAAGCAAATGAACCAAACCTCTATTGGTAACAAGCTTCTGGGCCCCTTTATCCTTGAATTCACAATAGGTACTTACTTTGTTGACTGGAATATTTTAATATTTCTTCTATCCAGTGCCATCCATCAAACATCCAACGAAGGCAATTATTCACTGGCCATATTTAGAAGGAACCTAGAAATACTACAGAGCTAAACTGACATCATGGGGACCCAATGCACTGCAGAAAATAATAAAAAAAAATGCGCATAGTAGGGAAAATTGTGATAGTTTTTAAAAATAGTCATTCTTGATTCAAATGGAAGAAAAAAATATTTCTTCGATTCTGATCAGCTTTCTATAGTTTCCAAAAAATACTGCTTCCTTCAAGTCCCTTAAGACATTTTAAATCCTACATGAGTCTTAGCTGAATTAGAGTCTTTACATGGGTTTTTTGAATAACTCAAGTAGAGAATTATGATCTGATGAACTGGGAGTCTGTCTTACCCACCAGTTCTTTGCTTTTTATCCATTGCCGATGCTCAGCACATCTTAATAATTTTGTGGAACTCGACTAGAAATCAGGGTGTTTTTTTAAAGGAATTTGGTTCAGAGAATTACCTTGCAGCTTATTAATGTGTATTGCTAATATACATTGCTCTCTAATATATATTTCTTCTTCAAAATGCAATTTTGTATACTCTTATTAATTTTTAGGGACCTACTGTAGTTCATTTTAAAAAAATCCTTATACGTGCAACATGCCATGAAACCATGGGCATAAATAACATTATGTGAGCTCAAATACACATCCTTTCCCCATTCATTTCCATTTCCAGTGCCAACTTTGGTTCAAAAACAATGATCTGAGGTCTCAGAGTCTGAAGCAAGTATATAGAACATAATTATGTGTGGAACCAGGCTCCACCAAAGGAAGAAATCCTTCTGTATGCCCCTGGGAAGAGAACACTGATCCCACAGAAGGGAAAAGAAAATTCTGTTTCACCCATATTAAAGTTGTCAGCAACAGGGGCTCGGCCAGGCAGGACAATTTAGGTAAGCCCAGTTTTGTCAGTGACTTTTGAAAAGTCAATCCACATTAGTCTTTTTGTTTATAAGCAAGCATAGAGTAGGTAGGGATCTCACTGGATTTTGGGACTAGAAATAGCCTTGAGGTCTTTTGCCTTGTCATTAACTGCATATATATTTGTGACTTCTATATGTCCCAGTTTCACAGAATCACACAGAAACAAAGAATTTAAGAGTTAGAATTCCAACCCATATATGAAAGGAATTTCCAGCAATAAAGTGGTGACGCTGACCCTTCTCATGCTGGTCATGACGATGCTACAAAGATCAGAGGGCAGGTGAGAAAAGGACGAGAGTGCCATTTCCCGTGGTGTTCTGTCTATCCAGTTAGGTTATTGCCCACAGGCAGTGCTGGAAGAGTTAATGCATCAGACATGACCACAGAGAGTGGCCACTTTCCAAAGTGAAAGTGACTCACATCTAATGAGTCAGATCTGCAAAGTGATTCAACTTGCAAGAAGAAAGGTGCCCCACACTTTCTTACCATGGCATCTTTGTGCCTAGACACCATAGATTTAGAGCTGAAAGGGACCTTATAGGTAATAAAATCCAACTTCATTTTATATCTTAGGAAACTCAGCTCCAGGAGAGTGTCATTAACTTGTCCAAGGTAACAAAGTATTGAGGAGCAAAGTTTTGAACTTAAGTTCTCTGGATCCCAAATCCAACGCTCTGTTTCTTCCACTGCAGCTGAACATTTTAAGGAACTAGGGAATTAATTTTGTGCTGTTGTTCATTCAGAAAGTGTTGAGGGTTTTTTCTGGATACTATTTATATAAACAGTAGAATTTTTTAAATTAAGTCTAAGTAATTTAATTTAATTTGAGTCTATTTGGCAAATGACATATTAAACCAGAGTATTCTGAGAAGCAAATAATAATAATAATGTTGATCATAGTCTGGGATGCCATATGGGATGAAACATTCAGTTAAGCAGGCCATTTGAAACACAGGAATAATGATATTTCCCTTTGGCCAGTCTGGGGCAGTCTTGACAAAGTGCCAAAGAAAATTTCTGAAAAAATAAAAAGTTGGCCTTGTTGATTTTTTTGTTTGTTTTGTTTTGTCTAATGGATACTTTTCAACTGAATTGACCAATGGGTTTGGTTTGTAGGATTGTAGCTTGATTCTTCTTACATTCTATTCTTCTTCATGTATTCAAAAATGCAATCACATTGACTTACTTGCTTTTCCTTGAACACAACCCTCCATCTCTTGCATCCATCCTTTGAACTTGTTGTTCCCCATCCCTGGAATGCTCTCCCTCTTAACCACCAACTCTTAGATTCCCTGGCTTCATTTAAGACTCAGCACAAGAACCATTTTCTACAAGAGGCCTCTCCTGTTCCTGCTTCCCACCTCCTCTTCCTTAAACCCTAGAGTCTTTCCCTTCATCCCTTCCATCTACTCTATATTTATCTTGCATGTTCTGATTATGTCTGTTGTCTCTCCCATTAGAATGCAAGTCCCTTGGGGGAAGGAATGGTTTTGTTTTTTTCTTTGTATGCTCAGACCTTAGCGTGGTATGTGATGCATAGTAATCCTTTAATATGTTTTTGGTTGATTTTATTTATTAGGTTAAGTAAATAGGAATTTTTGCTTCTTTCACATGAAAAACATTATTTCTTTTTTTTTTTAATGTTCCTGACATTTTGGTAATAACACTTTACACTGATGCATTGAAAACCTTTCCTCTCCTGTTTTGTCATAGGAGTAGTCAGCTAGCAACTGGAAATTACTTTTTTTTGGTGTATCTTCTCTCCACCTGCATGTAATAAATAAGAAATAGGCTATACAATGACAGGCAGGGTGAAGTAGTAGTGAGAGTATTGGCCTTTGTGTCAGGTAGACCTGGCTTCAAGTCCTATCTCTGACACATGTTTGCTATGTGACCCTGAGCAAGTCATTTCACCTCTCAGTACTCTTGGGAAATCTCTAAGATCATAAATTATAGAAAAGTTGGTTATCAGCATTGGTGGAGGGACTTCCAAATCAGAGTGCCCTATGTTGAGGGGATCACAGATGTGTTCCCCTCAGCCCCCACCCCATATAAAGTCACTCTCCTTTCAGAACAGTTTGTATCTTGTGCAAAAATGAGTAAAAAATGTTCTTACAACTGGTCAAACAACACAGATACATCCATGCTCTCACACTCATTTACCCTTGTAGCCAAGGGGACACATTTTGGAGATGGCTAGTTGGAGAAAAAGCCCCTGGTCACTGACCAGAACATAAGGGTCAGAGTTCTTTCTTGTACTTCTTCATGCATTTCTAGTCGTCTATGCACAATAAATATCTATCGATTGATTACCTCTTTGTGCATCAACTCTGCAAGCACATTTCATTAACAGTGAACTCTTATGCCCATCTTCAAAATCTAACTGCCATTATGGCAACTTTAATAAAATTAGGAGGGAGATGATTACACTAAAAACCCCATAGCTAACATTTATGTAGAGCTTTGACCTTCACAGCTGCACTGTGAGAAATGTATTATCATCCCCATTTTACAGATGAGAAAATTGATGCTCAGAGAAGTTAAATGACTTCCTCATCATCACATAGCTAGTTTGTAACATATTTATGTCAAGGATTAGGATCTGAACCCAGCTCTTCCTAGATGTATGTTCAGCACTTTTCTTTACTCCACTTTGTGGCATCAACCTAGTAAAAATGGATAAAATAATATTTGAGAATAACAATAATAATAATAAAACAAATGATGAAAATAAGCATTATTTGAGCAATATCAACATTCCATAGTGAAATTACATAAAGCTTAATAAAATAGTGCTCAAGTTTGGAAATAAATAAAGTTTATGCCTCATTCTATAGTGCTTAATTCCTAAAGGATGTGGGATTTTACCAGTGTGGGTTTCTTCCTTCTTCTCTGAAGATCATAACCCCTCCAACCGGTAGTTGATGGGTCTTCCTGACTGGCCTGGTAGTGAGCCCTTTGAACTCAGTAGCCTGGCTCTTGGATTTTGGACCCACAATTCATCATCAGTATAACATCTGAAGCCTCTTTTCCTTAGTTCATGAGAACTTTTGCTCTCCTATTTCTACTTGACTTTAAGAACCAAGGTCATTTCCATGCTGTGAGGAGACCTCGGAGCAGTGGAAGGTAAAATTATAAGGTGGAAGAACAACTGAAAAACTTTTAAGCTACAGTAAACAGTTGTAGGTGATTTCCCAAATTTTGTTTTTCAGAAACTTGTAGTTATAGGCCAGTTGGTCTTAAACACTGGTTTTGAATGAAAACAAAATTTTACATAAAAATTTATTTATATATATTTATATGTATTTATGTATGTTTATATAGATACATGTATATTGTATATAAAAAGACCTGAGCTTTACATTTTGGCCCTACCATAGCAGAGGTAAAGATCCTTCTGAATAAGAATAGCATACAGTTCGTGGAAGACTAGGCATGAAAACGGATTTATCTTCTGATTAATATATTGACTGACTCTGCTGTCTCTTGATTTTTGACTATGGTTCCTATTTTCATCTTTTGGCTCTTCTCCAGGGCTTAGCACAGTGCCACACACTTATTAGGTCTTTAACAAATGCCTGATTTGACTTTCCTGTCAGACACTCTTTTTTCTTTTCATTCTGTTTCTTCTTCCAGAAGGACATGACTCCCATGAAGGAAAAAGGAATCTGATCCTCAAGAGTTTTGAAATGTTTATGGGCTCTCAGAACCAATCTACTTTGTCCTAGAGTTTTCCATATTTCTGAGACTTGCTGAATCTGGGAGGAAAACCTTTGGACAGCTACAGATGAAATCAGGTATCCTGTTCTTACCTGAAACCTAAGTAGTTCCAGAAGACATTGAAGTTGCCCTGTGAAATACAAGCGTAGACTGTAGATACTCAATCATTTTTCATCTTTTTAACATGTTGACTGTGAGAGGCAATGGGGGTAAAGGGGTTGCACATAATATTTTTCCCAATCATTTCCTATATCATACTATTTATACTATTCTCTTTACAAATATTTGTATTAGATATTTATACTATACTATTTATATTTCCTGAATTATACCATTTATTAACAATAGCTCACATACCTATACTGCTGTCTGATTTACAAAGTGCCTTTATCCCACCAAACTTGTGAAGTTGGTTGTACAGGAATGATGGAATAATTTTCCCAATTGTATAGATGAGGGAACTGAAGTTTAGAACTTATGATCAATAGATAATAGACCCAGAGCAGGAAGGAACCTTAGAGACCATCTAGTTCAACCTCTTCATTTTACAGATGAGATAACTGAGGCCCAGGGAAGTTCAATGGTTTGCTCGAGGTCTCACAAATATGAAGTAGACAGAGGCAAGATTTGAACCCAAAACCTCCGACCCTTATACCAGTGTAATTTCCACCGAAATTAAGTAAATTATGCACAATCACAGCTAGAAAGTGTTGGAACTGGGATTTAAAGCTGAGCCTTCTGATTTCAAATCCGGTCTTCTTCCTACAATTCTACATTGCCTCTCCTAAGAACTATATGCATAATAATAGCTAATATTTATGTGGCACCTCAATGTTCACAAAGTGCTTTTTATGCATTTTTCTCATTGGATATTTATAATGACCATGTGAAGTAGGTAGTGCAGATGTTATTATCCCTATTTTACAGATGCAGAAACATTCTCTGAGAAGTTAAGAGATTTGTCCTAAGTCACAGAGGAAATGAGTGGCAGAAAGAATACTTGAACCCCACCACACCATACCCCTTCTTTAATAGGAGGTAGAGAGGACTTGAACTCTGATCTTCAAGTTCCAAATTCAGTACTCTTCCCATCACCCCACAAATGCCTTAGTACTGCGATAATGGAAATTGCCATCATTATCATAATGATAAGAATGCTGTATTTTACAGGTCAACAACTTGGTGGCATAAAGGTCATAAGGCTATATATCATCTGAAAAGAATTGGCCAATTTGGCTAATAGTCAAATAGCTGCTTAATTAAATAAGAAAACAGAGACGTTCAATCTATTTATTTGCCATCATGTATCAGTAAATATATGAAACGGAAGAATGAGAGAAAACAGCATCTTTTGGCCAGGGCCTCCAGCTCAAAGTGACCCCAAATTTAGCTATTCTGCCATGGAATAAAAGCATTTGAATGGTTTTGTTGGTCTCCTTATCAACCGTGACATTGAAAATAAGCTAAATATTCCATAGTATATAGTGCATTTGCAAGGAAAGAAGCTAAAAAAAACCATGAATTAAGAAAAAAATTCAAAATGTCTTACTTCCTTTTTATAAATCTCTGCCTTTTGGGGGGTTATTTTGGCTGGAACATTCCAAAGCTAGAAGTGGTCTAGTCACTTTTGGGACCTCTGAAAACCCCAGCCTTCAAAGGCCTTCTAGATTTTTTTATGATCTTATTTATTTTATCTTTAAAATTTAATTCATATTAAATACTAAGAGTGGGACTGAAGTTTTAGGGTTAGATCAGAACAACTTGGGCAACCCAATAAAATTGTTTCACTTTAAGAAAAAATTCTAGCCCCATTTTCAGGTGGCCATTCAGTGACACAAACCTGTAGGACTGAGATAAATGGCTTTGGGAAACATTTTCCTCTTGGAAAATCACAGATGAGACTAAATGAGACGTTTTATATATATAGTAGCAAACAGTCATAGGTACATTTCATTTTGAAAGTCTCATCTGTCTTATAGCCCAAACAGTTTTTGACACCATAGAATGATGGCCACATTTTGTGATGTACGGAGAGGCAGTAGGTACATAGCAGAGTCCTACCTTCTGGTGTTTAGCTAAATCCATAAATAAAGCCAGAGGTGTAATTGTATCTTCTGAAGCATGTGATTATTGTGTATTGTGAAATTTTGTATGTTCTGAATAAAGTAGCACAAAATTTAAATATGGCTCTAGCTTTGAGAATGAAGGAGAAATGACATGATTTCCATCTTTCCCTTCAGACTCAGCTTTAATTGATATCATTATAGTGAAAACTTTGAACTTGATGGGAGTAATGACTATGAAGTTATTCAGCACCTTATTATTCATTTTACATCTTCATGTCAGCTGCATCCTCAAGTCCACTGAGTCTGGAATATTTAAATTAATAATGGAAATTTAACTAGTGCCATTAAAGGGAAGAGCTAATTAGGTCCCTGTTTGCTGGTCGTCTGATGCAGTAGCTGAAGTGATTGGCTCTGCTAGCTAATACTGCCAGGGAAATGAGAATCAAGCTCACTGGAGATTAAACAGCTTTGAAAAGGCAAGTAGAGGAAAAAGAAAAAGTCATCCCATCTTTTTTTTTTTTAATTGATAGATGAATTTAAACAAGGAAAGGAGCACAAATAACAATGCTAGCGACCAAGAGTAGCGTGCCAGAGACTGCCCACAATTATTCCCCATATCGCTGTCTTCTCCCTCCCCCATCCCTTTAAAGGTCTCTTCTTTCTGGCATATATAGGGTGGTAGTATTCCTCAGGCACCAGTCGGAACCTGTACATTTTTCCATAGTAACCGAACCATAAACAGGAGAGGTGAACAAGCTAAGCTTTGCCTGTTTTATAAGAGCTTCTACTAAATAAGCCCAAGCATTTTTTTATTAGCTACTTATTGCAGAAGAGCAAGAAAAATGAAAGGCTGAAATAGAGAGAAACAGCAGAATAGCTCAAAGGCTTACTTGAGTTCAAGTAAGGAGTCCTGGAATCTTTTACAGGGACAAGTTGATTCTTCACAAAGGCGTGGTGCTATGGATAAAAAGCATGGGACCTAGTCAGAAGACCTAGATTTCACTCTCCATTTTGAATACTTACCAGTCCATAAACTGAGTGTCACTGAGCCTCTGTTCCCTCATCTGAAAAATGGGGGTAATAATAATAATAATAATAACATTATTTACCTTTAGAGTAGGCAGATAGGTGGCACAGTGAATACATTGCTGGGCCTGGAGTCAGGAAGATTTGAGTTCAAATCCAGCCTCAGACAGTTGCTATTTGTGTGACCCTGGGCAAGCTGCAACTTCTGTCTGCCTCAGTTTCCTCATCTGTAAAATAGACATAATGATAGCACCTGCCTTCCACGGATGTTGTGTGGGGAAACTGTGATGATATTTGTAAAGTGCTTTGCAAACTTTAAAATATTACCTAAATACTAGCTATCAGACAGTTACACATCGACATATGACTGGAAGGGACCTCAGGGGCTATCTTGAAAGGAGGAAAGCATTTTTGGCTAACTATTAAGTACTGAATAAAGGTGGATTGCTATAAGAGCATCGACACGTTGTTGTTCAGTTGTTTCAGTCTTGTCTGACTCTTCCTCACCCCATTTGGGGTTTTCTTGGCAAAGATACTGGAATGATTTGTCATTTCCTTCTCCAGCTCATTTTAAAGATGAAGAAAGTGAGGCAAACAGGGTTAAGTGACTTGCCCAGGGTCACACAGCTAGTAAGTGTCTGAGGCCAGATTTGAACTCAGTGAGATGAGTCTTCCTGACTCCAGGACCAATGTTCTATCCACTGCACTAACTAGCTGCCCCAAGCTTCAACATAACCCCTCATTTAATATAATCAAGTCTTAGCTGGCTGTTTTCACTGGATGTTTTCCCTGTGAATCAGGGATTAAATCAACTAGAAGAACATCCAGAAACAGGCAGCGGCCCAACTGCTGCCTTGAGGACCCTGGCTCTGGAGCCAGCCGATAAAAATTCCAGAATGTTTAGAACAAGAAGCGTGACTGATCAGGCCTTCCCATATAAAAGGTACAACATGGCACCTAATTGGATTTGAAGCAGAAGTGTGCTGGACTTGACTTGCTCCTGACATTAACCTCACCAAGGTGTAGATCCATGAACGTCGGCAAACATTTATCCAGCTCCTAGTATGTGTTTACTCTTTTTTTGTTTGTCTTACTCTGAGAAAACATTGAATTGAACCATCACTGTCCTCCACAATTAAAAGGCTGCCTCAGGTTAGTGGTATAATTGCTTCTTTCATGTACTAATGAATAGTTCCCATATTCATTCTGGATCACCTAGCTATGGACCCTTTTCACTTTTTTATGTAACAGTATTTTATTTTTTCCAATTACATGTAAAGACAATTTTTAGCATTCATTTTTTGAAAGATTTTGAGTTCCAAATTTTTCCCTCTTCCTCCCCTCCACCCTCCCCAAGACAGTAAACAATTCAATACAGGTTATACATGTGCAATCATGCAAAACATATTTCCATATTAGTCATTTGTGAAAGAAGAAACAGAACAAAAAAAAAAACAACCCCCCCTCAAAAGTGAAAATAGTATGCTTTGATCTGCATTCAGATTGCATCAGTTTTTTCTCTGGATATGGATGGCATTTCCATCATGAGTCTTTAGGAATTGTCTTGGATCATTGTATTTCTGAGAAGAGCTAAGTCAATCATAGTTGATCATCACACAGTGTTATTGTTACTGTGTATGCACAATGTTCTCCTGGTTCTGCTCACTTCACTCAACTTCAGTTCATGTAAGTCTTTCCAGGTTTTTATGACCCTTTTTATATACCACATTTAATTATATGTACCTTCTACTTTTATATTCTCCAACTACTCCTGCCTTCAAATTTCAGGTGTAACTGTGTGATTTTTGTCCCTGCCTAACCTCCCAGTGGACTATCACAGCATAGCGGATACTAGCAAAGAGCCTTAGACTTGGTGTCAGGAAAGTCACGAGTGTGAATCCTGCTTCCCACACTTAGATCTGTATCTCCACAGGAAATCATGTCATTCTTCTACATCTTCGTTTCTGCATCTGTGAACATCTGTAGTACCCATTTCATAGAGTTGTTGTGAGAATAAATTAAGATAATGTATCTTAAGATGCTGTATAAATGTGAACTTTTATTATTATTATTCAGGTACTAACAATGAGGGAAAAACCTTCTCAAGGTTTGTTAAAATTTAATAAGAGAAGAGGAAGATATGTGAACAGCTCCATTTCCCATAAGTGAAAATCAAGAGTGTCCAGCCACTATTTATTCCTACTGTGCATTTGATAAAAGAATATTGAAGCAATACTTAGAAAACCATTTCTGAAGGAGATAAGATTTAGAAAGTGAGAAGGCTTTAGGTTGGTAGATTTATTTCACCCTGTGGCTCCAGGTAAGATGCAGCATGGGATAGGGATAAGAGAGCTGGTCTCAAGACAGGGCTTGAACCTAAATCTTCATGACTTGAGGCCAGCTCTTTTTACTTATGCCACGCTTCCTTTCAACTAGATTCAAGTAATTGAATCTGTCCACCAAAAGCCTTCTTACTTTCTAACTATCACCTCCTTCAGGTGACATATGGGAGAGAGATGGTCCTACTATTTCATCATTATCATGTGTGTATAATATCATATATGTATATATTTCACCTTCTAGTTTATCTATCATCCCTACCATTTAAAATCAATCATCTATCTAATCTATATGTATCATCCATCTCTCTCTCTCTCTCTCTCTCATTGCATATTCTCCAACAGGGTCCAAACTACCAGTATTGTGATTCCTTTACAGAAATTACAATTAATTCTTAAGTTGTCATGAGCCCAAAGGTCAAGTGTTATTTCATGCTTAAAGGGATCTTGCATTCAAAGAGTACTTTGTGCCATTCTTGGTGTAGAAACCATAGGTTATGGCAGATGGTTGGGCCTCAGGGGGCTGGTGGAGCAGAGTAGGTACAGGGATGGGATATACCTAGGAGAAGACCTGGCAGTCAGGGAGAGCTGGAGATTGAGAACTAATAAGTGGTCCAGAGTCAGAGTACATGTAGGTATGGTGGCAAATCATAGCAAGGCGGTGGGTTGAAGTCAGGCATGTAGGATCAAGGAGGACAGATGGAGAGGAAAAGGCAACACATTTGGCAAAGGCCATGCAGGTAGGTAGGACCCTAGAAAACAGCAGGAAACAAAGTAATGAAGTTGGACCCCCAGATCAGCTGTTTAGATAGCAGGAGACCCAGGAAGTCCAAGGAAGGTAATCATCTGAGGTCAGAAACCCAGACAAAAGGTCTTGAACAGAAGGCCAAAAAGGACTCGTGCAACAAATAGTGGCAGTATTAATGTCAAAGTTGTGGCTCAGCCACCTAGGCTCTTATGTACTTTCTGCCATATCATTAACCAAATCATGAAACACAATCAACCTCTTACCTATAGATAATCAATCTATGTGACTATAGTTGGGAGTAGCAAAATAAGGAAGACCCACTGTCCTGGGGCCTCTCTGCATAACAAAATGTTTATCTGTATTATTTCTGCCTTATACTCACGGACTCAAGGATTCTAGTCTTTCAAAAAGATCCAAATTCTTAGCAGATGGTAGGGGTTTAGCTTGAACAAAGCTATTTCCTGAAAAACAGTATTCTGTGAATCTACCATAGAAGACGGTGAGAAAGACTGTCTGTTTCAGATCCACACTGACACCATGATGCCTCCTGGGAAGCTACAGAAGGAACTAAGCTTCTTCTGCATAAGATGGAGAGAAGGGAGGAAGTAGAATTACCTGACTTCCATGCAAACCAATGGAGTTTCTCTCCATGGGTTTATGACACCTTGTCCTGTGACCTGGTGTGTCAGAGAACCTCCCTCAATATTCTGCAGCCTTCCTTCCATCATGGGGACAAGAGGCTGGAGCCAGAGGAGCCCCATAGGTCGCTGTCACAGAGGTAATGGTGTCAATAGACTGGCCTTTTCACAAAGCATTTATCCATCTGAGCAACCTACAGACCTTCATCAACCTCTGGCATGCCTGCTTTTTAAGCTCACCTTTTATTTCTCAGAGAAACATATTTATCACGTCCAATGCAAAAGCAGTGCCCTTTATGTGTGAGCTCTCCTTTGTCCCTCTTCCCATACCTCAGGGTGCTTAAAGAGCACACAACAGTGACATTTTGCAGGATTCACCTTTGAGACTCCAGTGTCAAACAAGCAGCTGGGAGTATTGAGTGTGGCTTCTGCACTCGCCATTGTCTGGGGGGCATTGCTATTGATTTCCCTTCTTCCTTCACTTGAAGATTCAGAGTGCTTACTTTGACCCCCTGCTGGGATGTGCTTGGCTAGGAACAGTTTCTACAGGGAAGCAGCAAAACTGGAGGGCACAGGAAAAGAGGAAATTATGGGAAAACCTAGGAGGTGAAATGTGCTGAAACATACCAGCCTTGTAATCTATTTCTGTTTCATCAAAACACTTCCTGATGAAGCATGTGCCTCTTCAGAGGACCACTATCTCTGACTTCATTGACACAAACTACATATGTTTATAGATTGATAGTTTTTTTTAAAAGCTTTTTCTAAAGGATATTTACTTTGAAGACATAGCAGAAACAAAATACAAACATTTCCCCCAATTCTTTAGGGGGCACACTGTCTCCTATACCACCACTGTTTCTGAGGTGGGGCAGGGGGAAATAGGTTCAACTTAGCTCAGTTCCTACATTGCACTGACCATACTAAAGTCATGCCCAAAGGCAGCCTTGCTGTTGGATACATCTTACACGGCTATCACTGGGCTGGGAGCCTGAAGTTTATTCCAGAAGGTCACTCCCAGCTCCTTGGGGTATCAATGCTGGGCTGGACTCTGACTTCTGAATTCCTGAGACTTGTTCTCTTGACCCTCAAATTAATCTCTTTCACCTGAAAAGGAAAAGAGGCCCAAGACTGAGACCTGTTTCTAGGGCCAGCCTGGGACAAAGGCCCAAGGCTTGTAGTAGAGACTTACAACATGGTCTTTCACTGGACATTGCGGGCAAAAGAGTCCAGCCACAAACAGAGCAGCTGAAAGGGCTGGGGCAAGAGAGCTTTAAAACGTGTTCCTTAGGTTTGCCTATGTCTGGCTATGCCAGTGGATACTATGGTGTTTGAACATTTCATCTTAATGTTTATTAGTTTACCCCTGGGGTTGGCAAACTATGGCCTGAAGTTCTAAATCCTGAAGGCTTCTGGAGCTAAGAATATTCTTTACTTTAGATAAAGTTTTATTGTAGTTTAAAATTAAAATAGTTTAAAATAATTACCCCCTCCCAAAAAAATTCTTAGTTTACTGGCCATTGGAAAAAGGGTGATGGATTGGATTTGGTCCAAGAACTGTAGTCTATTGAGATCCCTGGCTTTATACGAATCTGAGAGACGTAGTAGAGTTCTGGACTTGGAACCTGCTTCTGAAACTCAGTATCAATCAATTAACAAATATTCATTAAGCACCTACCATGTAGCATGAATTTTACTACTGTAGGTGCTAGGGGTACAAATCATTCAGTCAATCAATTGAAAAGCATTTGTTAGGTGCATACTATGTGCCAGGCATTTGCTGAGCAAGGGTAACACATGTATAATGAATGAATCATTCCTACTCACCAGGATCATATACCCTAAAAAGACAAAAATTAAAAGTGTCCGTTTGATTAGGGGAGATAACATGTACACTTAAAAGTATGTGTAGAATGTAAACATTAGAAAGATTAGATCATTTGTTGGAGGAGGGTGCTAGCATCTGGGAGGATCAAGAAAGACTTCTGGTAGAAAGTGGGTGACCCTGGGAAAATCACTTCACCTTTGTCAACCTCAGGTGACCCCCTAAGATTGCTGACAAAACTGGGTATTGAACTAGAATTCAGGTTCTTTACCTGGGGTCTGTAAATTTTTTTTTAATTTTGGTAACTATATTTCAATATAATTGATTTCCTTGGCAACCATATATATTATATGCTCATATATAATATGTATATCTATCTATGGGTATATCTGTATATACATATTACATCTATGTGTACATATATATATAGGTATATATAACTTATACATTTAAAAATTTTGTAAAAGGGTCCATACACTTCCCTAGACTGCCAAAGGGGGTCATGAGACAAAAAAGGTTAAGGACCCCTGACCTGGAAACTTACTAGTCTCTGCACAGTAGATACAAATAAAAGCTTAAGTTGTATTTGTCCCCAAGTTTCTATTATTAATGCTACCTTGTTAAAAAAAAATACCATATATAAATCCAGAAAGAATCATAAGTATTCCATCCTTGTATGCTGACTAGCAGGTGGCTGGGTTCCTTAATAGTGGTAGTCCTCAGAGCCAATTGGGCAGAGCTGGTCGCTTTCACTCCAGCCACTGACCTGGGGCATGTAGAGATCTCCTGATAGGTACAATGAGAAACCAAGTGTTATTTTAATTCAATCTCTGTCCCACATTTCCACTAAAGTCCTATTTAAAGCCTCATCCTGGTGTGGAGAGAATTCTGGATTCCTGAAGGCAGGGTCATCTTAGTAAAACTTGGTTGTCCAAAGGCCAATCTAGCTTAGTTCGGAGAGGCTCAATACCAGAAGGGAGGCCGGCAGATGATTTTTTTCCCCAGGCCCTACCTCCTAGGGTATGAAGAAAAATTGTGATCTCCAGTAGCACAGAAAGTACCCATCCTAATAAAACTCCTCTCCTATGCATTTATCACACTCTTATTTGTATGATAGTTATTTCTGTCCCTGTCACACACCCCTATCCCCTACTAGATTATAAGTTCCTGGAGCAAACATCTTATTCATTTCTGAATTCCTGGCACTTAGTATATATAGTACCTCAGTCAACAAATGCTTGCTGAATTTTTTGAATTCAATTCAACTGGCACTGATTAAGCATTTACTATAAATGTTCGATGTCACACTAGGCAAGTAACTTAACTTCTGTAGACCTCAGGCGACTCCCTAAGACTTAATATACTTAGTTGTAATTAGGTTGAGTTGGAGGGACTTCATGAGTTAGAGGTACTCTACACCGATAAAACTGGATATCCAGGTTCTTTACCTGAATTTATGTAGAATTCAGGTTCTTTATCTGGTTCTGTAAACTTTTAAAAATAATATTTTGACAACTATATTTCAATGTAATTGGTTTCCTTTGCAATCATATGGATATGTGTATGTGTGTATGTGTATATAACTGTGTATATACACATGCTTACATATATACATATATATGCATACCTATTTATAATATACACATACATATATGTGTATATATGTACATATACACACATATTTTATATATATATATACATACACACACATATAAGTATATATAATGAAATTGGCCTTGCCCTCCAGGAATTTATAATCTAGTAGGAGTTGCTGCCATATTTAACTTAAAGGTATAGTTCCCCTGGGTCATCAATGAGAATTGCTATGTGACTCTGCTTTAAAAGGTGACTTGATGTATATCCATTTGACAAAACTGTCCAGATTCTGCATTCTTGGGGGGAGGCCGCCATGGGTCAGTTATCTGCCTACCTGTTGCCCTCTAACCCAGAGCTTTATGGTAGTGAAGTTTTATGTATATAATTTGTGAAGTTCCCCTGAGCAGACAGTGCTATATAAATGTGAAATGCTGTTATTAATAATAAAGGTTGGCTGACCTAAGAATACTCCAGAATTAAAGTAATGAGATTCTATTTTTAGTCAGACTTGCCAATAACATGCAAGTATGATAAGGCTATGATTTAAAGCTTGCTTTAACCTTCCATTGCACTAAAGAGTACATTTGCTGGGTAGTCCACAGAAGAGTACATCGCGAATCTCTCTATAAATGTTAATGGAAGCCCCACACTTGCCTTCCAGCATACCTGACTAAAAATAGGCCTTGGTCTTAGAGGCATGGGAATGGACCTTAGAGATAATTTGCTTTCCTAAAATACAAATTCCCCTCTTCATTCATCTCCCAGAAGATGATGGTACCTGCTTCTGAAAAGATTAGATGACCCAAAAGCATTACTCCTGATATACGCATTTCTCTGTAATTATGTAATATGAAGTATATGTTGATGAGACCCAGTTAGATTTGTTTTTCAGTATGAAAAGGTAGTTTATTGAAGGCTTGGTTTCAGAGTAATTCACAACTACAACATAAGTTCCATTTCTTGAGAAAAAAATAATTAGTTCTCCCACTAATGTCCAGGTCAATGGTTTGTCAATACCAATAACTCTTCTTTACTTATTTAGTGGGGCCTGTAAAGAGCGTTATTATTCATAATTACAGATACATATTTGTGTCAAAATAAGCAAGTAAATCTTTTGGTCTAGCTAAGTGTCAGGTGCTCTCTTGCAGATAGGACTATTCAGTATAGGTGACTTATGGACCTCTCTTTTGGGAAAAAAAATAGTATTTTATTAATTTTTCTTTTGCTTTTTTTTGCATCTCTTACATTTCCCAGTATATCACTTCCTCTTTCCAGAGAACTATCCTTTATAATAAGGAATAAAAAAGAGGAGAAAAGGACAGTTCAGCTAAACTAACAAAAGCATCAAAAAAATCTGACATTGTA
The DNA here is from genome assembly GCF_900497805.2 of Vombatus ursinus. Taxonomy (NCBI): domain Eukaryota; kingdom Metazoa; phylum Chordata; class Mammalia; order Diprotodontia; family Vombatidae; genus Vombatus; species Vombatus ursinus. Next base: position 39,362,361 of record NW_020954557.1, on the reverse strand, counting down.
TAGAGTTTTCCACATCCATACTCCCCTACCTTTCCCTAGAAGGTGGGTTCATGCCCAGTCATATTCCTCTTGAGATCTAAGATTGGTTTTTGGCACTTCCTTTATTCCAGCAGTCATATTTTTTATTTCACTTTGGTGGAATTGGAGAGGAGACATGTGGGGTGCGAGAGGGGAGCTCAGATACAAGTGTTGGATATCAATTAAACTGAAAGATATAGGGCTGGAGAGAGAGAATGTGAAATTCTGCATTAACTTGGAAGAATCTGTTTGTGGGGGAAGGAAGACTTCTATCAGTAGAAATATATACATGTGGGGATTATCTCTGTCTGTTTAAGTCAAGATCACTTTTCCCAAAGCCCATAGGCCAGAAGCTATAAATCAGAGTAAAGATGATTATCTGAACAGAGGGAGAAAGGCTAAAAAAGTCTGAGATTTCCAGGTTTGAGATCTCCTGCTTGGCTGTGAGTGAACATGCCTGAGTCACTGAACCTCATGAAAACCCAACTGGTCAGGAGTGGTACAGGGTTGGGCCTGGCAAGGGCTTCCATGTATAAGGGTTCCTTTAGTAATGTGCTTGTCTTTGCATAGCACTGAGCTGGATTGTCAGGACTTTGTGAACTGTGTCATGGACTTCTTTTGTTCAGTCATTTCAGTCATGTCTGACTCTTTGTGACCCTGTTTTTTGTGGCAAAGATACTGGGGTGGTTTGCCATTTCCTTCTCAAGCTCATTTTACAGATGAGGAAACTGAGGCAAACAGGATTAAGAGACTTGCCCAGGGTCACACAGCTAGTAAGTGTCTGAGGCCAGATTTGAACTCAGTGAGATGAGTCTTACTGACTCCGGGCCCTACACTCTATCCACTGCACCACCTATTTGTCTCTCCCAATAACCACTTGGTCAATTAGTTGATGTATGGAAATTAATAGCAATCCCCAGTAAACAGTACTTCCCAACTATACTTAATTCCAGGGTATTGGTTGATTATTACCCCATGAATCCCCATGTGACATAAACTACAGCAAACAAAAGAGTGGTGCTCTATTGCTGGGTGCCCTCTTTCATGAATAATATCCTAGAGAATCTCAGTGGAGAGTCTACTCTACAGTGGACAATGGCAATGATTTAGCTTTGGGTAAACTCATAAGACTTTCTCCCGCCTTCATGTTTCTTATGCAGAAAGGAAAGCCACCGAAAAACTATTGTACACTGCCCAAGAATGTGCCAGCTCAAACCATCAAGAGCTGATTGTTAATTTTTTTTAATGTGAGCATTTATACCTTAGTAATTTGCAAAAGCTACAAGTTAGATTTATTGTTTTGTTGATTGTCTAGATTCAACCAAGTGATGGAGAAAATGTTTATGATGCACATTAAACTTAAAAGTGTGTTGTACATCCATCTTTCCTCCCTACCTCAGAGAGATGATTGTTAAACATTAACCAGCAAGTTAACCAACACATCCCGTTGCCTTTATTCAAACTGATGTATAGATGCGGGATCTGAGTGTGTGTTGCAACATTAATTAGAAGCCCATCTCTTTTTTTTTCTGCTTGTAGTCATTGATCCTAGAACAGCAAATAGATTTCCTGAACTAACTACACACCAAACATTGACAGTGATTTCTGTCTAGGAAAGGCTGTCCAATTTTCAATCTGGTGACTTGAAAAAAAAATACACTCAGAAAAAAGATCACCTGCTACTTAAGCATGGAAGTCTCGCTTTCCTTAGATGATAAATATCAATAATAACTCATTCATATAATGCTTAAATGTTTGCAAAACCGTTTGCTTTGCATACATCATCTTATTTAAGCTTCCCACAAACATCTGAGATTGGAACTATTATCTGCCTTTTACAGGGTATTAGTATTTCCCTTTTGCAGATGAAGAAACAGGGTGAGGTCAACTGACTTGCCCATAGTCACACAGCTATGAAGTGTCCAAGGCAAGTCTTGAGCCCCGTTTATTCTGATTCCAAGTCCAGGTGCTAATTAATGAAAGACTTAAAAATGTGTGCCTTTCCTCTATTCCTATGTTCTCCTCAAACCAGGGCAATATAGCTCATTGAAATGGAAATTGAAGGACATGCATAGAAGTTCAGTTGTGTTTCTTAAAAGGTACACTTAACAAATTAGGAAATGTTTTATGTGCAAGCTTCCCCTTTTGGGACAATGTTGTATGTGTGTGTGTTTAATAGTAGATAGACAGTTTGAGTTGATTCATCACCTGTCCTAACCCAAAGATTAATCAGCTAATGATTCCATTGACCTGGAGGACCACCCAACATAATGTATTTCATGCTCGTGTGCATTTAACTTAATTGATGTGTGAGGTTATGATGCTTTTATAACAAAAGCTAATATTAAGTTCATATTTCCTCAGCTGTACTTCTTCATGTCTTAGTCCTTCTGGCATTCTCTTTTAATAACACCTTTCATGCTGTGAAAGGAGGTGCCATGAGGTTGCTTATATTCACATGTCATTTGTATCGGAAAAAAATAAACTTATTTTTTCAAAGAAGGACATGCAAGGACTTTTCTCCTGACGTCTGCTACCTATTGTTCAGTTGGTTTTTTCACTTGGGGGATTCTGGAATTTGTCAGACATTTATAGCAACATTTACAAAATGCTAGCAAGATTGTAAAATGGAGTCTCTGTCCTACTTCATTGCTTAGAATCAACAAGACTCAACTGAAGCAGGCAAAAAAAAGGCGATTCTGATTTACAAAGGATATCAGTGCTGCCTGATTTGGGGATTTGGGTACATTTTGCAGAATGGGGAGTTCATACAGCATCTTAGTTAATTAACTAAAGTATTATACATTCATAGAAAATGCTACTTCTGATCATTAGCAGAAGCAGGCACTGTCTGAGAGCCTGGGGTTGATGTTAGTAGAAGGTCACTGGATTTGGAGTCTGAGAACCTAGATTTAGTTCTTGACTCTATTACTTTCTGTCTCAGGGACCAAGGACAAATCATTTAATCTTTCTGTTCTTCAACACAGCTAGGTAAGTGGTAAAATGAACAGAGTGCTGGCCCTGGAGGTGGGGAGACCTGAGTTCAAATGTGGCCTTAGACATTTACTAGCTGTGTGACTCTGGGCAAGTCACTTAACCTTTGCCTGCCTCAGTTTCCTCAACTATAAAGTGGGGATAATAATAGAACCTACTTCATAGGATTGTAGTGAGAATTAAATTATTTATAAAGCACTTGACATGGTGCCTGCCTGGCACGATAGTAGGTGATTGATAAATATTCTTTTTCCCTTCAGTTTCTTTATCTGTAAAACTGTAAAATAAGATGGTTGGATCAGTGATCTCAAATCTTATGATTATCATGAGTTTTTTTTTCTAATAGAGAAATTTAAATTTCCTTTCCCCTCAATCAGATTAAATGTGTATCTATCCACTTAATAAGTGATCTCTTTATTATCTGGATTTTTCATCTTTGGAAGCCCATTTCTACCTTAATATTATATATCCCAAATCCTTTTCATCTCTACACCCTTGTTCACACTCCTGTCTCCAGCTCAAATAAATGTTGTTTTCAATCCAAAATTCTACCTCACAATCAAAGGCAGAGTCTCCTTACTACACTACCTACCTAACTCCTTAAACTCATCCCACATTCTCTGCCTTTCCTCCTAAAGTCTTGATTGCTTCAGATCCACTTTTGGACATGTACAGTCTTATAAATGATATTGTTTCCTTACCTCCACAAAAGTCTTCAGATGCCTCATCATGGAAAGGAGGAGAACCTGAAGTTTTGAAAGTCATGCTGGTTGAATACGAATTCTGCTAGGTACTCCCAAACTGGAAAAGGTTTGGAGTATATCCCAGTGGTGGTCAATGTGTGTTTGTCCAAGGACCCAGCCTAGCTAAGTTTGGAGAGTCTCACTACCAGCATGTTGGCTATGGGAGTTGGGGTAGGATGGAGAAGAGAACAAATATTTATTGAGCACCTACTAAGTGCCAGGCACTGTACTAAGCAGTTTACAAATATCTCATTTGATCCTCACAACAACCCTGGGAGGGAGGTTCTATTATTATTGTCCCCATTTTGTGGTTGAGGAAACTGAGGTAGAGAGGTTAATTGACTTGCCCAGTGTCACACAGCTATTGTGTGTGAGGCTGGTCCTGACTCCAGGCCATGGAGTGAGTGATGAAATTTTTTCAGTCACAAGAAATCATGAGGAGAGAATGGCTTGGTTGGGATCTGAATCAATGGAGATCCTACAATGAAGAAATCATAGCTCCTTGAAGAACTGAAGTTCTCTAGGTTTTTCATAACTTGTGTCTTCTCTTCTTGACTAGATTATAAACCCTTTGAGATTAGGGACCTGATGATGGCAGCTAAGTGGTGCAGTAGATAAAGCTCTGGGTCTTGAGTTAGGAAGACCTGAGTACAAATCTGGCCTCAAACACTTACTAGCTGTGTGACCCTGGGCAAGTCACGTAGACCTCTTTGCCTCAGTTTCCTCATCTGTAAAATAAGCTGGAGAGGAAAATGGCAAACCACTCCAGTATCTTTGCCAAGAAAACCCAAAATGTGGTCATGAAGAGTCAGACATGACTGAAAATAACCCAACAACAACAATAACAGCCTGGGTTCATATGCTGCCTCTACTATTTCCTACTTGTATAATCTTGGACTAGTAATATCACCTCTCTAGAAATCAGCTTCCTTGGCTGTGAAATGAGGGGGTTTGACTAGACAGATGTCCTCCAAGGCCAATTCCTTTTCTAGATGTTTGATTCTATACTTTGGTATACATTGGTTGCAACTTACATGCACAGTGCTTGACATACAATAGTCATTTTATATGTATCTGTTGAATAGTTGAATTTAAATTAAACACAGATTCCATTTTTGTCTGATGTACTGTTTTGATGATGATGTTACGCAACATCATATATTATGGATGGACATACATAGATGCTCTCTACAACCTTGCCCCAAATTGTCTACTGCTCACCTGATTTGTGTGGTACAGTGGAACCCACTGACTCTGAAATCAGAGGACCTGTGTTTAGGTACCAGCACTAGCTCTTACTCTCTCTGTGGCTTTGGACAATGAATCAACAGACGTCCTGGCACTTGATAGTGCCAGGTTCTATGCTAGGGGCTGGGGATACAAATACATGAAATAATTTCTGATCTCAAAAAGTAATTTAGCCTCTCCAGACTTCAAACTCTACTCAGTCTGTAAAATGAAAAAATTGTACTAGATTGTGAGCTCCTCGAGGGCAGGGACTGTTTTGTCTTTTTTTTGTATCCCCCCTTGCTTAGCACAGTGCCTAGAACATGGTAGATGCTTAATACATGTTTATTTATTGATTGGTTAATAAATGTTGATTGAATGATTGACTGACAGATGGCTTCGGAGAGCCTTCCCAGTCTTAGTGGTATGATTCTATGACCTATATCAGAACTGAGATCCTAATCAGCTGGGGTTGATCTTGGGTCCTATGTCAGGAGCATTCATTCTTTTTCTGGGACCAGACTCTACATTATCTATTTGTTTTGAGATTAGACCTGTGATTTTATCATGTTGATAGGGAATGCCTATTTACCAATGCAGAAAGCCCTACAATTGTCTGGGGCACTGACCAAAAGGTGACGTGATTTCCCCCGTGGTCACTGAGACTGTATGTGTATGAGAAAGGACTTGACCACAGGTCTTCTGGACTCCAAGTCTTACCCTGTATCCATTCTGAAATGCTTTATCTTCATGGTTCTACTTCTGAGTGCAGAATCCAACCCTGACCACATATTCGCAAGGATGTAGGAAAGAGACCACATGTCTACCTCATTACTAGCTCTGCCTACTGGGAGGAAAACCTCCCCTCTCTTTCCGCTAGGGGAAGTAAGAGCCAATCAGGAATGCAAAACAACAGCTATCTAACCCACAGCGCTATTTAAAAAAAAAAAATTCCTAGTAAGAAACAGAGTGTGACTTGTCAAAACTTACAGCTCTCTGGAGAGCATCAAAAATAATTAGCCCATTAAGTTCTGCTCTTCTGGAAGCTTTTGGTGCCCTCATGTTGTGAAAACCAATAGTCGAAAGGTGTTATCATGGTAAGCAGTTTCCCACTGTTCTACTAAGAACCCAGGACCATTTAGAAGGGTTACTCAGGTACTTTTGCCTCTTCTGAGCATTAGTCAAAATTCCAGATTTATTTTGGCAATGACCCCTTCTTCCCCACACCCACGTAGTATATTTCTATACCACTACCACCACTGAGGACCCAAAGCATTCTAAATACTACTGCAAATAATAGTAGTAACTACTGGCATTTTTGTAGCATTTGAAAGTTTACGATGGGCTAAAAAATATGTATGTGTATATATAAATACATTTACATATAAATAAAATATAAACACATTTATAAATAATATATAATTTATAAATAACAATTCTAAAAATGAAATGTGTGTATTTGTATACACATATATAACATGTATGTATATATGTGTAAATGTTTTTATATACAAACACATGCATTCTTTGGAACGTGACAGCAGCTCAGTGAAGTGGGTACCACAGATGTACCAGTGAGGTAGATAGTACCTATTTTAAAGATAAGAAGACTGAGGCTTAGAGACACTGAATGATTTGCCCGAGGTAACATGAATAAGTGTTGCAGTTGGGATTCAAACCCAAGTCTTCTTGACTCCAAAGCTAATATTCCATCTTCTTTGCCATGTTGCCTTTCTAGGAGGTTCTTGGCCTTTAAGGATAATACCACACACAGTATGCGAATCAACCAGAAAAATGGTATAAACATATAAAAATATGCCACATTTTAAAAGTTTAATATTCTATTTAGTTATATTTATTATTTATTCTCCTTTGATAGTTTTTTTTTTGAGGGAGCAATAGGATTGCATTTCTTAACCAACTTTTGGGACTATATAACTGGACCATTTTTTGTTGTTGTTTTTAATTTTTTAGAATGCAAGGAATCTGAATTCCTCAATATATTCCGTGACCTAGACTTCTGGGATGATGCAACATTATTTAATGGGTTGATGGGACCCATTATTTTTTTTTTCCTTAAGTGAGACTCTATTTGACATAGCTGCAATAGATTTGGTTCTTAGTATAGCAACTTTTTTTTAAAAAAAGTTTGGAAATATAGTGCATTTATTTATGCCATCGACTAGCCAAAATTTCTGTTTCCTAAAGTACATTCATGACACTGTTTCCATCTGAAGACTAGTGGTCAGACCATTGCTTTACACTCTCAAAAGTGAATGATGAGCGCAAGGCAAGGGTCACTGCTAGGTTTTTGACACACATCAAGAATAGTTAATAGGGTGTGGGGTTCAGTTTACACACCCAAATTGATGGCTACCTTTACTTTGCTTAGTGAAGCAGTGATTGGGTCATCCTGCAGTGTTAATTGTTCATTTAGGTGAAAACGATTTGATGAAGTTACGGGAGGGTGGGTATAGTGATTAAGATTAAGTGGAATTTGGCTGCCGTTTAGAAGCTATTTTCAGAAATGTTAATGATATGTTCATCACAGTGACTGCAATGAGTTTCACAGGAAATGGATAAATCTTTGCTAATTGACTAGGCTCAAGAAGAGAAATTGGGGGACACAAAAGTCCTTTCCTGTTATGAAGTATAGTGTTTCAAAAGTGCCTTATAACATTCCACTCTGACCTGGAAGTCCACTATTTCTATCTTAGAGATACTCATTCTGGGGAAGCGATTGTTTAGGAATTTATTGTGGGGCAAAGAACAATTGAATAGTGTTGATGAGTATTATAAATTGAAGTCAGAATTGGTTTTGTATCTGTATGTAATAGAGTGAAATAGGGCGTCTGGCTACTTAAACATGACTTGGCTTCTGAAACATTTCCAAGAACAGTCTATTTGTTTTTTGACAACTATGGGAAAATTATTCATCGTTGACTACAGAAGGGATATTAGCTCAAGAATCTAATGGTTTTTTTCTTTTCTTATTTTTTCTTAAGAAAAAAGCATTTTATCACATTTTGTTTTTGCCTCAATCATTTCCTTGCAACAAGAAAATAGTCAAATAAAACCAACTGACACAATGGCTGCATCTGACAGTGTATGCAACATTTTGCACTCATGGTCACTCCCCTCTCTATCAAAATGAGGAATGTGTTGCTTCCTCAATTCTTTTCTATTAATTTATCAGTTATCATGCAAAAAAATATTCCAACACATTCCTTCACTGCAATTTGTTCAGCCATTCCCTGATCAATGGGCACCTGCTTTGTTTCTAGTTTTTTGGTGCCACAAAAGTGCTACAATTAATGTTTCATCAAATACATAAGATTTGGGGAGGCTTTAATCTTTTGGGGGGTATATGCCCATTAGCAAGATCTCCGAGTGTGTGATGAGTTTAGTGACTTTTCTTGTTTCATGCTTTTTTTCATGAGAAGTAACACTCTATGATAGCTCTGATTACTATGCTTCTTGCTGGCATCTTGTGTGATTTTTTGGAGGGGGAGGAGACAATTGGGGTTAAGTGACTTACCCAGGGCCACGCAGCTAGTAAGTGTCTGAGGCCGCATGTGAACTCAGGTCTTCCAGACTCTAGGGCTGGTGCTTTATCCACTGTGTTATTTCTGCTGCCCCTTTGTGTTTTATGAATTATAGCTTCTGGTGGGTTTTAGGTATTTTTGTTGTCCTTAATTCCTTAGAGTGAGAAGGGGCCATCTAGTCCAATTGGCTCATTTTACACAAAAGGGAACTTGAGTCCCAGAGACAAGGACAAAGTGACAGAGCCAGGATCTGAGCCCTAGTTCTGAGAGAAGTGATTATTTTTCTTTTATATTAATAACCATTATAAAATTAGGACTAAGGTTTTTCCTTTCTATTTTCTCCTTCAGGAACCAGCACTGTAGGTCATTCAGCCAGCTTCTGAAGGACAAGGCTGCTAGATGAGATTGGCCTAATCCTCAGGGTACATGCTCCGGGATCTTGGGTGGACCCTACCCAGTGAGGAGATTGTACTTTTGTTTACTGTGTGAACAGAATCTAATCTAGGTACGTTCCAGCCCTAATGAAGCTCATGTCCTTGCACCCTTCCATTGATGTTTAGGGTAGTCTAGCTCATGAAGGAGAAAACCACCCACAGTGGTCTGGGTAGAGATGGATTCCTTTGTCCAGATTTCTGGAGGCAGCTGAATCTCATGAACAAGCCACATTATCAGCAGGAAAAGCTAAAGACTTTTAGACCACCTCCTCATTAATTGTTCACCAGTCAGGGTTGATTTCCACCTATTAGGGGCACCCCCCTTTCCCCAAACTTATTTAAGCATTCAGTGATCTCCATGGTGGGGTCTCTGATTGTCAAAAGAACAATGATCATCAATTTATTGTTTATTAGCTAGTCTAATTAATAAATTGATTATTAATTACCCAGAAACTCTTTCTCTCAAGATTTTCATTCTTTACAATTCTCTGACTTTAACTCAGTATCTCTTTCTTCAGATTCTCAATATCAGATTGAGAAGGTAATTGCATATTGGTGAACTAAAAGGAGGTGGGAAATTCTCTTGATCTTTGTTATAAATGCCACGCTGGCATATGGATTTGGGGTATTGAATGTTTATTACTTGCCTCTACAGTATAGATTATTCTTGTGCCTTTTCCCCTGCCTAACCCTTGCTAAAGATAAAATGTAGGATGAAGTCATTCTTTTATAGAAACTAGGCAACTCTAGTGCATTAGAAGAGATGGCAGCTGCAACAAATCTGAACTTTTTTTTTTTTTTTGAGGAGGGAGGGGATGAATGAATCAAGGGGATGGATATAATACTAAATGCCTAAATAGATGACTGTGTTTCTAAAGAATAGTCAAACACACCACTTCTGGAAGGATATTGTAGTATGATTTGGATTATCTGAGTTGGAAATGCAATTGCAATAGCGAACATGTGCCCCAAATAATATTTTACTCAGTCAGTACTGGCATAACTATTTGGTCTCTTTAAGCATACATCCCTAATATTTTGAAAAGAATCAACTATCTTTCCCCAACCCAATGACAGCTCAAACTTAACTTGTCTAAAAGAGAATTCATTATCTTTCCTCCCAAACCCTCCCCTCTTCCAGATTTTAAGGGTACTACCATCCTCCCAGTTGCCCAGGCTTGCCCTTTGGTGTTATCCAAGGCATTAGAGGCATTGGTGGCACAGTGAATAGAGTAATGGCCCTGGAATCAGGAAGACCTGAGTTTAAATCTTGCTTCTGATACTAACTATGATCCAGAGCATCATTTAACCTCTTTTTGCCTAGGATTTCCTCAACTGTAAAATGGGGACAATAATAGCAGGGTTGTTGTGAAAATCAAAGGAGATAAAGTACTTAGCACAGTATCTGACACTTAGTAGGTGCTATAGAAATGCAAATGATTCCCTTCTCTTCCCTTATCTTCCGTTCCTCATTTACTTTTATCCCATATATTCAATCTATTGCCAAATCTTTTCCTTTCTACCCTTACCACATTTATCTTGTGCATATATCCCATCTCTCCTCTCATAGCCACCATCTTGGTACAGGCTCTTATCACCTCATACCTAGATTCTTGCAATAGTCTGCTGGTAAGTTGCCCTATCTCAGACCTCTTCCCACTCCAAGACATCTTCTATTCAGTTGCCAAAGTGATTTTCCGAAGCACAAGCCTGATCATGTCACTTCCCTACTCAATAAATTTTAGTGATTCCCTATTACTTCAGGCTCACATAGAAAATCTTCTGATTAGGTTTTAAAGCCCTTCACAACCTGGCCCCTTCCTACCTTTCCAGTCTTCTTACTCCATCATACATCGTAACTTAAGGTGCACAGCTGTTTGGCAAGAACAGTAGGATAGGCTTGGGGCAGACATATACACATATGTATGTGTATATAAATTGGGCTGTTTATGATTAAAACAACAACAACAACAGACCAGGCATAGAGGGCTTTCCTAGGCCTGTGGAGAGGGGGGTGGTCTGTGATTAGCTTTTTGTTTTCACTCTTTTTGATACTATGTAGTATTCTGAACACCATGTTTTAGTGTATGCTGGGGAAAAATCATGCTGGGTGGTTTCACAGTTCTGTTTTCTTCAGTATTTCTTGGGATCAAGACACTTCTGGTTGATACAGCTGCAAAGGAATGCAACTTCTCTGCAGAATAGAATGACTTGAGCTCATGAGTAAGTGAAAATGACCCTGACATTCTACAACCACAAAAAATTCCTTTGGAAATTGAACTGGATGCCCTGAAGGATGATACCCTGTTAACAACTCTTTTCAAACAATGGTTCAAAGAGATGAGACTACACCTTTATATCCTCAGCAAACTGCATGGAGTGGTGGGTTTGTTTTTTTTTTTTAATTGCTTGGACATTTAATGTATTTAGGAAAAAAAGCAAAGAAACATATGTATGTGTATATATGCATATGCCCCCCACACTTACTATATACACACATACATATATATACATATATACACATGCACATATACATATGTTTATATATGTATATTCTATTTCTCTCTACATATATGTGTATACACATATATTTATAGATACATACATACATACATATATTCTTTCTAATGGGGCCTGTAATTTTATTGGTGAAAGGTAGAGGTGTCAAAATCTCTGGAACTCCCAGTATGAAACCAGTTTTTAAAGTAATTGGGAAATGTTTAACAAAAGAAATAAAAATACAACACAGATAATGTTAATTTGTGGTTTTCTAAGTCAACAAGACCCTGAAGTCAGCAGAGATTTGTTTTTATTTGAGTTTGACAACAATGGTGTGAGGAACTCTGGATGAGGAGACTTCTACCAATGCAGATGGGCATCTTATACTTACAGTCTTAAAAGGCTGTCTGGGATACTATAAGGCAAATACATCAGAGGCAAATCTTGAACCCAAGTCTTCCCAACTCAAAGGGCAGCCCTCTACCTTATATTCCATGCTGCCTGTCACAGCATTTGAACACAGGGCAATTGGTCCTGAGAGAAAGGCAAATATTTTTCCAAAGTGGAGAAGAGTTCATGTGAACATGGGGAAGATAGATTAAGAAAAATCTCATTTTTCTTTGTGTTGTTGTCAGTCAGTCATTTCAGTTGTGTCTGACTCTTACTGACCCCATTTGGGGTTTTCTTGGCAAAGTTTGCCATTTCCTTCTGCAGCTCATTTTACAGATGAGGAAACTGAGGCAAACAGGGTTAAGTGTCTTGCTCAGAGTCACACAACTAGTTAGCGTCTGAGGCTAGATTTGCACTTAGGAGTTCTCCTGATGCCAGGCCCTGCTCTCTATCCACTGTACCACCTAGCTACCCCTTTAAGTAAAATATGGTTAACGTTGCAATTTCAGAATAACAGAGGAATTAGTAGTTCCATGGCCTTGTTCTGAGTTATCCAAGTATCTCTTCCTAGTAGGACAGCACATCATTAACTGAACTATTTGAGTGGTACCTAAATTGAAAGTTGAGGTACACAGAGCAAATAGGTGGTCTTTAACTACTCCTCTTCCCCACAGTGAGGTCATGTGAGTAATTTAGTGTGAAAAGTCCTGGGCATCAGACCAGCAGAGCTGATATGGTTTACTGACCACAAAAGAAACCATGCTAATAAAAGCATCTAGCCAACTGGTAGATCTATAAAACATGTAAATCTCATAACCCAAAAATGAACCTGAAAGTTGGCTATATTCCTCCAAAATCATTGACAGAAGCAGGCTTAGCCCAAGGCAGCCCATAAACTAGAGTTGTCAGGCACTAATAGGCGAGACACTTGGGAACCTTTTAGCCTATGGATTTGAATATAAACTACAAAAGGTGGGTTGGTTCAGTAGGCATTCCGAAGTTAATTCCTCAAAGGCTTCCCCCCCTCCCCTTTCCTCAGGCTGCTTCTTTCTTTTGTAAAAGAATCCATGCCCCTAAATTATAGTGCGTTCTAAAGCATATCCAATCATCCAAACCACCTCTTAAGTTTAAATAGGCAATTTATTACACGTCATATAACTCTTCCTAACTTAGACAAATACGATTGGTTTCGGATTCCATAAAAGCTTTATAAATACTTAATTTTTTAAGTTAAGTCTTTATTTTTGACTTGCCTAATGTCAAAGGCTTACTCTGTAAAATACATCACATCAGGATAAAAGTCTTTCTTATGCTTATTAGAGTGTTATTTGAGGAAAACCCACCTTTACCCGAGAGTGGCCACCCCCCCCATCACGGCCCACCCAAGGGTAGAGAGAGTGGCTTTGAGACCATAGCACAGTGAGTTAGTTCAGAAGTTCACCTGTAATGTCCCTACCCAATATAACGATCTTACAAAAGATCAGTATCTCAATGACTGAGCCATACCTAAGTACCCAATCTATTCAGTTTCAATTCATTTAAGAGGAGTGGGTTTTTATTCCTATCAATAAACTTTGAGGCAGTTGGGTGGCTTTGTGGATAGGGTGGACAATCAAGAAGACCTGAATCCAAATTTTGACTCAGACACTCATAGAGCTGTCTGACCCTAGGCAAGTCACTTATATTTTATCTTGGAGGCAGTTGAGAGTCACTGTTGTTTCTTGAGCTGTGGGATGATATGATTAATTTGGCAGTTGTATAAAAGATAGGTGGGAGCAAGGAGAGACTGGAGGCAGAAAGAACATTTTTTTTTTTTAGATCGCTCATCTAATTGGATGCCCAAATCTGAACAATAAACATTTTTCATCCATTTGACTTTTTCTGTGTGGATGGTTATGCCAAACTCTTTTGAGTGGTAGGGATCTTGCCCAAGAGGCTCTTTCACCTTCTGTCACATAACAATGCCATCTGTAAGTAGGAGCAATTGAAGGTCCTGACCATCTATAAGGAATTTCAATTCAACTTGGCCACCACATGGCATAACCTCTGTGACACTTTTTTCTTTTCTTTTTTTAATATATATTTTATTTTCCCCCAATTACATATTATAACAATTTTAAAATATTTTTTAAAAAAGTTTTGAGTTCCAAATTCTATACCTCCTTTCCTCCCTCCCTCCACCCCTCCCTGAGACTGTAAGCAATCAGATTTAAGTTATACATGTGCTCTGTGACACTTTTGATAATGTCTCTATGTTTTATGACTCTCCTAATATAAATAATCAGGTGGTCATCAAATAAAATTATCACTATTATATTTTCAAGAAATTTTGATGTGTATGTGAGAGAAACCTTGTTGTAGAGGGTGTTAGTGGACTTTTCCTCTATTGAATAAAAAAGCTTTTTTTTTAATAGTCAAGAGACATTTAATCATAATTATATTTTGCATTCCCTATACCTTTCAGGCAATTATGTGTTGGTAGAGACAATTATGTGTTGTTTGCTGGTCTACTATGGAGTATCTCTTGGAAGAACCTGCATGAATAGAGGCTATATTTGAAGTGGGAACTATGATTTCATTGACCTGAGTCATACAACCAGTATGTTAAAGGTGGGTTGTCCTAACCCCCAAGGCCAGCTCTCCAGCGCCTAAGCCAGGGCTTCTTAAACTTTTTCTATTTGTGACCCCTTTCTGTGTTTCAGCAGTGTTCGTTGGTGTTGTGTGGCGTGATGGCATGTGCAGTGCAAAGTGTGCATGTTGTATGCTCAGAACCAAGGCTGTAGTGAAGTGGTGCAATGCAACACGGGGGAGCACTGCCAGAAACACCTCGGATTTATTAAGTGTTTGATTTTGAATTATATTTGGTCATTGTGCGTTCAAAAACCTTTTACTCTTGCCAAATTTTTCACAGTTTAAGAAGTGCTGCAAGCCATGCCCTCATGAAGGATGTGTGTGGATATTCCTATAAAAATTTATTGAGGTGGAGAAATAGGCAAATAGTTTATTAGTTGTTCATTTTCCCTTGGTCATATTTTGGTATTCACAAGGTCTGGGAAATTTCTGCAACTTGAGTATCTTTCTTTTCCTTAGATACTTTGTAAATTGATGTCTCAGTACTCAAGAGCAATCATTAAAGACATTCTAATTGGTAATAACAATAATAGCTCAGATTATTTATTTCTTCCTCATAACAACCCTTGGAGGTAGATGCTAATATCACCAAACCCATTTTACAGATGAAGAATCAGAGGCTCCCAGGAGGTTGAGTGAGTTGTGGAGGATCATACAGCTATCTGAGGCTGGATGTGAACCCAGTTCTTCCTGATTCCAAATCCAGAGCTCTAACTACTATACCATGCTGCCTTTTCTCTCCTTCCTCCCACCTGAATACTATGCAAAATTAGAATGAAAGTGGGTGTGACTAACTCCAATGCTATACTTTAATACTAAAGTTATGGCATTATACTGGGTTTCGTTACATCTTACCTTACATTATTGCCAGAACCTCTTAACTGGTCACTCAGTGTCAAATTCCTGTTTTCTGCCCATCCCCATTTACTGTGCCATTATTAGATTAATCTTCCTAATATACAAATATGGTCATGCCAAATATGATCATTGCTAATGGGTGTAATGTATTTTCTTTAATTTGATAACTTCAGTGGGGAAAATGACCAGCATATAGATGAATATACCCATTGTAACCAACACTATAGACTTGACTTCCAAATTCCTGTTGTTCTTGGAGATAGAGCTCAAGGGGGATCAGTGAGTTCAAAGTGTACCTATCAATGTATTGAATAACAGACTAGTGATAAGCCTGGTCTCTTCAGTGAAGAATAGGGCCCCTTCAGTAACCACCTCATTCATTTCCCCAGGTGGGAGGAAGGACCAGTCTGGCAGAATTTCATTTGGCTGAAATGGTCTAGCCCTGCTCCACTAAGAAGGGGGAGTTGCGGTTACTGCACAGGTCTACTGATTTCCCATCCAGTGTTTCATGCATGAAATTTTACTGCCGCTTAAAAGGTGAATGAGTAGTTTTGATTCATTGGAAGTCAGAAACAGCTTTTCAAACATTTGGGAGTCAAGGAGGTTAGGCGTCCTTGAAGAATGTCCTTATGGATGTCACCATCAGCCCAATTTCTATTAGCCTGGGAAATTGAAAAAGCAATTCTAACCAATCAAGCCTCCACAGAATCACCCACTATTAGTTGAGGGTTACAGCATAAATCCTAGGCCCATCTTAATTTACAAGAGAAATAGCGATGGAATTTTCCTACCCTGTTTTTCCATCTTAAGATTTTGTCTCTCTTCCACAAGATGGCAAGATGTCATGAAATTATTTAGCCAACATATATTAAGCATCTGCTGTATTAGATGAATTGTCCTAGGAGATGGGGGAGATACCAGGTGGCATGGTCTGTGCTTTTGAGGAGCTTACTGTCTAGGAAGACATCTTATAAAAACTTAGGCCACACCTGTTTTGCTGAGGTTTTGCAGAATGTTTTGCTCATGGTATTAATTTTCCAACTTTCAGACTAATACATTCTAATAATATACTGTGCATTGCTCATGTAGCCAAGAAGTCATTATTTGTGAATTATACTGGGTGGCCTAAAATATAAATAATAGAAAGTATTAAAGGTGAAATGTTAATATGTAACAATCCACTTGTCCATGAAAAGGTAAATCCTAACATGAACATATTAAACGGGGAAAGGAATGTTCTGTGGTTCCTATTATATTTACAGCATGGATTGATAAAATCTACATGGGTTGTGTGTGTAATCTACATGGTGCCACACTGCTTTTTTTCATTACCTAAGCACACTTAAAAATCCTTATTATTGATAGCTTAGGCTAATTTTAAGTCTTGGAATGCCAACTTGTGTTCTGCTAGAAAGGCTTTTCACTGTTTTGTCCAAGAACCAAATTGTTTTAGATGTGGACAAGATAACTTGTCTGCATTTAAAAGTTAACTAAACAAATAGCCATTCTACCCTCATCACAAATTAATAACTATAGGTTCTAGCTTGTCCTAATTATTTCTAATAACCTCAGAGGAGATTAATTCCTCAAAAAAGTATGTATGTGATGATGATGGAAAGCAGATTGAAACACTGATTTATTACAACTCTTCATTAAGTTTAAAAGCATTCCATGGAGATGAAGACATCTGCCTTAGATTGTGGTGTTTTCACATTGCAGAGGGAAAATTAGGGACAGGAAGACCCAAAAGAAAGAAAACAATGTTTAATGTTGAATCAGAGCCAAGTTTAAGGAAAACAATGCTGTGTTCCAGCCTGTAAAAATTATCAAATTAAAGAAAATACATTATGCCCATTGGCAATATCCTATTTTACTGTTGTCAAATGGATTTGGTTCCATACATTACAAAGGAAATTAACAGTGCCCTTTGAAGACCTCACAAATTCATTTAGGTAATCAGAATGATATAATCCAGTGTGTGATCCATTTTTCTAAATTATTTTCTAAATATTTTCCTACATTAATTTAATCTTACTATGCACCTTTCAAGCTTTTCCTTTATAAGAAAGATTAGAGTATTTATTAAAGGGCATATTTGAAGACCAACAGAATTTACATAGGAAAGTGAAGGATTATGTCTGACTTTTCTTTATGTCTTTCTTAGTGCCTACTAAAGTGGCATGCTTCATAATAATTTGTTGAATGCATGGACAAATGGATGGATAGACAGATGGATTGATGAATGGATGAACTAATTAATGTAGAGATTTATTCTAATCCCTCATGGTGTTACAGAAATGACACTGGGTTTTCCAATACTATGCCAGCAGAGCACAAGCTTTGAATGATCCTACCAAACTAGATAATACTCAAGTACAGTCCAGGCAGTGAATTGTATACTTTGTCCAAGTACCAGTTGAACTAAATTCCGAGAGTCTAATCACGTGAAGGATACCTGTCAGGTGATAACTCTTAATCACAACAACTCATAAGAATCTAATAAAAAATGAATGCAAGGAGGGGTTGTGATCTTCATCCATGGAGGGTATATTCACACTGATGAAATTATAGATCCTTAAAGTATAGAAGTAAGACTAAGGTGCCATTAAAAATGTTGAATGGAAATGGGATTGCAATTTTAGAACTTAGTTATTGCCAAGCTATGGACATCCTCCATTCTACTCTATATCTCTAGAAATCCAAGATAGAGTGTGGGTTGAGAAAAAAATCATGAAGAGTACTTCAGTTTCTTAAAAGGCAAAGGAAAAATCCCATTTAATCTTCCTGAACCTTAGATTCCTCAACTATAAAATGAAGGAGTTGGACTAAATGTCCTCTGATGTCCCTTTTAGCCCTAGAACTATTATCTTATAACTACTTATATATATATATATTGTTCTAAGATTTTATCTAAATGAATTAGTTACAGGAGTCCTATGATAAAAACCCAAGAGAACCTAGGCTATTTTCAAATGAGAAGTGGCATTACTCTGTGTGTGTGTGTGTGTGTGTGTGTGTGTGTGTGTGTATACGTGTGTGATGCAAAAGGTCCACGTGCAAGTTAGTTCTATTTTGGTTATATTTATGGTAGAGGATTGATTAGAAAAAAGGAGAGACTAAATATAGAAAGACCAATTAGGAGATTATTGCAGCAGTTCAGGTGGGAAGTTATAAAAGCCTGGATGGGGTTGGGTAGAATGTGGATGGAGATACATGTGAAAAATGTTGACAAAGCAGAATTGATAAGAAGTGGTTGGATATGGAGAAGAGGGACTGAGATTGAAGAGTGAAAGGTTCCTTCTAGGTTGCAGATCTGG
The DNA here is from genome assembly GCF_900497805.2 of Vombatus ursinus. Classification (NCBI taxonomy): domain Eukaryota; kingdom Metazoa; phylum Chordata; class Mammalia; order Diprotodontia; family Vombatidae; genus Vombatus; species Vombatus ursinus. The sequence goes on along the minus strand of NW_020954557.1, from coordinate 39,343,705 downwards.
GTGCCTGAAGGAATGAGATGCCCTTGACAGATATAGGGAGGTTAGGAGGAAGAGTGTATTTAGGAGGAAAGATTATCAGCTCTGTTTTAGACAGTTTTGAGTTTGAGATGTGAGGAAACATCCAGATGGAGAGGTCAAGTAGACATCTGCAGATGCAGAACTGGGGCTCAGGAGAGAGATGAAAGCTGGAGTTAGATATTTGAATTTGGGAATGATCTGAATAGATAGTCTAGTTGAATTGGTAGAAGATGATGACACTGCCAAGGAGGAAGTACAAGGAAAAAAGAGGAAAGGGGCCAGGATAGAGCCCTGGGCTGTACATAAAGAGTGGGATATGGATTATGATCATCCTGTAAAGAAGACTGAGCAGAATTCTTTCTATCTGCATAGGGTCTGTCCAAAGAAAAGTGAAAGAGACTTATTTCCTTATTCCCGCATGGTATGCCCTCTCTTAATTCATTCCAAAACCATTTTAGTTTTGGTTTTGGCTGAGATAGCATACTAATTCCCATGGAGCTTTCTGTCCACCCAAACTGCTCCTTCATTAAGAGTTGTATATACACAAAGATAGCATTTGGTTCCAGATGCTTATTAATTATTATCAATCAATCAACAAGAATTTATTAAATGTTTATTCTGCATGAGGCATTGAGCTACCTAGGGAATAAGGAGGGATACAAATAGGAAAATGTGACAGTCACTGTCCCCAGGGAGCAGACGTTCTATTAGGAGGATACAACATCTTTACAGATGAGTAGATATAGGAAATAATGTGAAAAAGAAATGTGCAACCAGAGAAATCAGGAAAGGCCTTTTGAAGGAGGTAGCAATTGTGCTAAACTTTGACAAGAAATGAAAAAGTGAAAATGATGAGAGAGAACATTCCAGAAACAAAAGAGGTTGTGCATAAGGAGTACCAAGTAGCCTGGTTTTACTGGAGAATAAGATGCTGGAGGGAGAGTAATGTCTAATCATCCTAGAAAGATGGGCTGGAGATGGATTATTAAGGGCTTTAAATGGAGGAGTTTGGATGTATCCTAAAAGTAATGGGGAGCCAATGAAGCCTTCAGAGCAGAGGAGTAATGTGGTCAAACTAGCACTGTGGGAAAATCCATTTGGTATCTGCCTGGAGGATCAGTTGGAGAGGGGAGACTGCTTGCACTTTCTCTCAGTGACCCCTCTTCCTTTGGATTTCTCTCAGGTGTATCACCCTGTCTAAATCCTGGTAGTTGTATCTACTGGTGCCTAGGTCATTCACCTTCCTTTTTCAAGTTCAGCATATGATTCACAATCTTCCTCTTCATCTCAAGCCCTTTATATTTGAGGACTACAGCTTACATATTGCTATCCCCTCAAATACACTAGTTTCCCAGTCCACAAATCTCTTCAACTCACTATATTCATCTTCACTCCAACTCTACCATTTTTTTTGCTTTATTTATTTTATTTTTAATTTATAAAATAAAACAAACATTTCCATGTCATAGTAGAATTTAAAAAAGATGGTTGCACATGAAGCTACAAACCTATTATGTACAACTTGTTATTCCTTTTAAATATATAATAAAGTTATCATGTAATTTTCTTTTTTTTCTTTTCCCCCACCCTAGAGATGGCTGCCATTAGTCACAAATATGTGTGTGTGCATGTGTGTATAAAATCATTCTATACATACTTCTATTTATCAGTTCTTTCTCTGGATGCAGATAGCGTCTTCCTTCATTGGTCCTTTGTTGTTAATTTGGGTATTTATAATAGTCAAAATGACTTGGTCACTCAATATTTCTGTTAACTGTACCATGTACAGTGCTGGTTATACCCTTGATCTCATCATCACCTATCTATGTTACACCTTTGCAATCCATAACTCTGAAATTCTTGTCCTTCTTTCTCTTTCTGAGTTTCACTCCTCTCCAATTTTTCCGTTATCCTCACTACAACCTCCAGGCACCACTTTACCCCTTACTGATTTCTCAGGCCATGTTTCCTGCTCTGGCCTTATACTTTACCCTCAGGATTCCAACCCTTGAGTCGAGCCAGCCAACTCAACTTGACACTGTTCTTGACCCTTGGATTCCTTCCCAACCCCACCCCTGGAATCTTGCTGCCATATGCCTCTTCTATTCCTGCTTTCATGGAGCTGACAGCATGGAAGGAATCAACTGTGTTGATTTGGTCCACTAAATGTTTATATTTTCCAGTCTCAACTGGGCTCTCACTGCTGCTCTCCAATCCTTTTTACTTTTTCCTAATCATCTTTATCATAGTCTCTACAGCTTCAAACCTTCTGGTTTCAGGCTACCTGCCTCTGCCCTCTCTCTCAGCAGAAAACATCTCTTCATTTTCATTGAAAGAATTTTGGCTATCCATCATGAATTTGCTCTCCTCTCCAGTTCCATATTTGAAATCATCTCAGCATCATCCCTGAGATTCTTCCCCTTTGCTCCAGTCTCAGAGGATGAAGTAGCTTTTTTTCCTCGACAATGCCAACTGCTTTTTACTTGTTTTCTTGATCACATTACTTCCCATTTCCTCCAGGAGCTTTTTCCTTCAATTATCCCAATTATCCCCAGCAAATTTTCACTTCTCCTTATCCGTTGACATTCTTTTCTGCCCCCAGATGTGCCTAACTTTTCTCCATCCTTAAGAAGTTTTTACTTGACCCTATTATCCCCTCAAGCAGTCATCCTCTATGTCTCGTACCTTTCATAGGGAAATGCCTTTAAAAAGTTATTTATGCTGACTGTTTCCAGTTCATAATTTCTACTCAGTTTTCCAAACCTTTGGAAACTGGCTTGGAACTCCACTCCTCAAACGAAACTGATCTAGGTTGCCATGATTTCTTTATTGCTAAATATGATGGCCTTTTCTCAGTCTTCATCCTTGTTGACCTTCTTGCACTGTAACCATCCATTCTTTTGGACACTCTCTTCCCTGGGTTATTAAGTCACTGCTCTTTCAGGTTCATGACAGATTGATTTTTCTTACCCTCCTTTGTGGGATCAGCATCGATGTCCCACCACTACATGTGAGTATATCCCATGGCCTTTTCCTCTTTTCTCTCTGCACTTTTCCTTTCAATGATCTCATCAACTCCTGTGGATTCAACCATACTATCTATGCATACAATTTCCAAATTTATATATTCAGCTTTATCTCTTTTCTGAGCTCCAGTTTTCTTCTCTCTCCTGCAGGTCCAACTGCTTGACCTTTCTACCTGGATATTTCTCAGGCATCTCAAATTCACTTTGTCCATACCAGAAGTCATTATCTTTCTCCCTTAAATGGACTCCTCCTCAAAATTTCTCTTTCTTCCAAGTACACTATCATTTGTTCAGGCATTCTGGTTTGCCATCTAGGAGTCATCCTGCATTGCTCATTCTCATTTATGTCCTTACCGCCACTCTCATATCTATCACTTGCCAAGTCTTGTTAACTTTGTTCTCTGGGAAGACTTGGATTAGCTTCAGAACATTCAGGGGGAAGGCCACAGTCTTGGTGAAGACATTTGGATTCATGCCCTATGTAGATTGGTTGAAGGAAAAGGGATGTTTAGCATGGAGAAAAGAAGACTTGGGCGGGGGGAGAAGTATGATATCTGTGTTCAAATATCTGAAATCTTGTCTTTGGGAGATGAATTAGCTTTATTCTACTTGGCTTTGAGGGGCAGAACTAGAAACAATGGGTGGAAATTAGAAAGAGGCTTGATGTCAGGAAAAAAAACAAACATCCTAACAAAGTAAATGGGCTGCCTGGGGAAGTGTGCTTCCCCTTCACCTGAAATCCTTAAGTAAAGGCTGAAAGACTATGTAGTCAGATATATTGGAAAAGGCATTCATTTTTATATATAAGCTGGACTCCGTGGCATTTACATTTCCTTCCAACTTTTATTCACACTTTTTTGTTCATTAGTTCACTCATTTATTTATTTGTCAGGTGTTTATTAGGCACTGGATTAGGAACTGGGGATATAGAGACAAAAAAGAAATGGTCACTGTCCTCGAAGAGCTTATTGGGCAGAAACAACATGAGCACAGATAAGTAAATACAAAGCCATTTTCTGTTGTGTGGGCAAGGCACTGTAACGGGGCAGAGGAAGGTTGAGGAGATCAAGATACATTGAAGAGGTTCACCTGAGCATCCTTGAAGGAAGCTAAGGAGTCTACGAGGAGGAGATGAAAAGGGAATGTAGTCTAGGAATAGGGGACAGCCTACAAAGGCTTGCCTACAAAGGCAAGAAAATGAGAGGTGGAATGTTGTGTTCAGTGTTCACTGGAATGTGGGGTGTGTAATGGAAAGCAATATGGCAATAAAGCCTAAAAAGACGGGCTGGAACCAGAATGTAAAGCTTTTAAAATGACAAACAGAAGAGCTTATAATTTTTCCTAGGGGCAATTGGGAACCATTGAATGTTCTTGAACAGTGAAGAAATAAAATCAGGCCTGTACCTTAGCAATAATAATTTGGCAGCTGTGGGGAAGAGGGATTGGAGATGGAAGAAATTTGAGGCAGGGAAAACAACTAAGAGGCTATTGCAATAGTCTTGATGAGAAGTTACAAGGGCCTGAATTGAGGCAGAATCTGTAAAACTTGGCGACTCACTAGAGAGAGAGAGACCGAGGAACAGGGAAGGATCAAAGACGAATCTGAACTTAAATAACTTAAATCTGAACTTAAATAAAATAAAACAAGCATTTCCATGTCATAGTAGAATTTAAAAAAGATGGTTGCACATGAAGCTACAAACCTGTTATGTACACCTTGTTATTCCTTTTAAATATATAATAAAGTTATCATGTAAATTTACTTGATCTTTCTACCTGGATATTTCTCAGGCATCTCAAATTCACTTTGTCCATACCAGAAGTCATTATCTTTCTCCCTTAAATGGACTCCTCCTCAAAATTTCTCTTTCTTCCAAGTACACTATCATTTGTTCAGGCATTCTGGTTTGCCGTCTAGGAGTCATCCTGCATTGCTCATTCTCATTTATGTTCTTACCGCCACTCTCATATCTATCACTTGCCAAGTCTTGTTAACTTTGTTCTCTGGGAAGACTTGGATTAGCTGGAGAACATTCAGGGGGAAGGCCACAGTCTTGGTGAAGACACTTGGATTCATGCCCTAGGTAGATTGGTTGGAAGGATAGTGATGGCTTTACCAGAGAAATAGGGAAGAGTTTTGGAGAAAGAGGAATAAGTTCTCTTTTGGATGTGTTGGGTCCAAGATGCCTCAGGAACATCTAAATGTGGGTGCCAACACTACCAAGCAGTGGGTGAATATAGGATTCTGAAATTCAGCAAAATATTTAGAACTGAATTTGCCTTTGAATTTGAATCCATCATTCTCAGCTGTACAGTATGTACTGCATAAACATCACTGAACATGTGCACGCCTTTGAAAAGACAAGAGAACAATTAATTAGTTTCTAATTAAATTTGTCATTTAGCTGGCTTAAAAGTGAGAATAGCTTTAACAGAATCAAGTGCTTGGAACAGTGCGCTGTTTAGAATCTGAATCACAAATTCCTTTAGGGAATCAAAATGAGCTCACTTCATAAACTGTAATTGTAGCTCTTTTTTTAATTTTTAAGAAAATTTATTATTTACTTATTTTAAACATTCTTTTCTTTTTAAATTTTGAGTTCCGAATTCTCTCATTCCCCCTCCATATTCTCCCACACCTACTAGGAAGGCAAGCAATATATCAATTATACATGTGAAATCATGCAAAACCTATTTCCATATTAGCCATATTGCAAAAAAAAGTAAGCAGGAATAATAAAGAAAGTGAGAAAATTATACAGTACTTCAGTTTGCACTCGGAGTTCCTCAGTTCTTTCTCTGGAAGCGATAACATTTTCTTTCATCACGAGTCCTTTGGAATGGTCTTGGATCGTTGCATTGATCAGAGTAGCCAAGGCTTTCACGGATGATCAACATAACATATTGCACAATAATCTCCTGGTTCTTCTCACTTTGCCTCTCAGTTCACATAGGTTTTGCCATGTTTTTCTGAAACCATTCCCTCATCATGTCTTATAGCACAATAGTACTCCTTCACAATCACACGCCACAACTTGTTCACCCATTCCCCAATTGATGAGCATCCAAGCATGCCCTCAATTTCTAATTCTTTGCCACCTCAAAAAGAGCTGCCATAAATATTTTTGTTCATATACTTTCACCATTTATCAATTGGAGAATAGCTCTTGGTTTCATAAATTTGATTCAGTTCTCTATATACTTGAGAAATGAAACCTTAATAGAGAAATTTGCTATAAAAATTTTTGATGTCACTTCATTATCTATTCTATGGTACCCTTTAGCAAAATGTAGTTTCCCTGATTCTCTCTTTTAATTAGGTCTATTTTTGCTTTTGCTTTGTCTGAGATCATGATTGCTATCCTTGCCTTTTTTACTTCATCTAAAGCATATTAGATTTTGCTCCAGTTTTATTTTAACTCCATGTGTGTCTTTCTGTTTCAAGTTGTAAACAACATATTGTTAGATTCTGGTTTCTGACTCATTCTGCTATCTGCTTCCATTTTATGGGTGGGCTCATCACATTCACATTTATGATTACTAACTGTGTATTTCCTTCCATCCCATTTTCTTTTGTTTATTCCTCTCTCTCTATCTTTTTATGCTGTCCCTTCTCAAAAGTCTGTTTTGCTTTTGACCACTGTATTCTTTGATCTACCCTCCCTTTTATCATCTCTTTCCCCACCCCTATCTCTTATCCCCTTCTCTTCCCATTTCTTTATTGGGTAAGATAGATTTCTATACCTAATTGAATGTTTATATGTATTCTTTCCTCTTTGAAACAGGATGAGAGCGAGGTTCAAGTATTACCCACTCCTCCATCTTCTCCTCTATTGTAAAAGTTCTTCCTTGTGTGCCTCTTTTACGTGAGAAAATTTTCTTCATTCTGCCTCTCCCTTCCACCTTCTTCCAGTGCACCCTTCTTTCTTACCCCTTCATTTTTTTTGAGATCATCCCTGTTGGGAGAATTTTCCCATGGGAGTTCTAGCTTCTCTTGGCAGAAGCTGAGGGTCACAACCTGTTGCGTGGCAAAAACAAGGAAGTCTCACAAGACCTCTCCTTTGCTGACACGCAGCTCCCACGGTTGACTTGGCTCTCCTCTCATTGGGAGAAAAATCCTACTCATACCCCTGACACGAGGGCTGCAGGTGTCCAGCAGACTTGGTGATTGGCTATCACGTGGAGATCATGCTTTGATCAGGTGTTACTAAGGACATAAAAGAAAGCTACTAGCACTTAATAGACGGAGCTTCTGCCATCTTGCTGTCTCCTGCCTCATCAATGTGCCTCTGGGTTAAGAGTATTGAGCTGGTCTCATGCTCACCACTGCAGCGGCCATGTCAATCCCAACATAATTAACTCATATTTATGCCTTTTGTCTAGGTAGTAGACTCCTTCTAACTGACCTAAAAATAATAAAATTCTTAGGAGTTACATGTATCATTTTCCCATATAGGAATGTAAACAGTTTAATTTTATTGAGTCTCTTATGATTACTCTTTCAAATTTCCTTTTTTATGTTTCTCTTGAGTCTTTTTTTGTTTGAATGTCAAATTTTCTATTCAGCTTTGGTCTTTTCATCAAGAATGCTTGAAAGTCTTCTATTTCATTAAATTTCCATTTTTGCCCCTGAAGGATTATACTCAGTTTTGATAAGTAGGTTATTATTGGTTGTGATCCTAGCTCCTTTACTTTCTGGAATATCATATCCTAAGCCTTTTGTTCCTTTAACATAGACTCCACTAAATCTTGTATGATCCTGACTCTGACTCCACAATATTTGAACTGTTTTTCTGGTGGCTTGCAGTGTTTGCTCCTTGACATGGGAGCTCTAGAATTTGGCTATAATATTTCTGGAAGTTTTCATTTTGAGATCTCTTTCAGGTGTGATTGGCAGATTCTTTCAATTTCTATTTTATTCTCTGAATCTAAGATATTAGGGCAATTTTCTGATACAATTTTTTTGAAATATGATGTCTAGGCTTTTTTTTTTCTTATCATGGATTTCAGGTAGTCCATTAATTCTGAGATTGTTTCTCCTTGATCTGTTTTCCAGGTCAGTTCTTCTAATGAATTTTTTTTTCCATTTTGACTTTGTTTTATTTCTTGATGTCTCATGGAGTCATTAACTTCCACTTGCCCAATCCTAATTTTTAAAGAATTATTTTCTTGAGTGAGCTTTTGTACCTCTTTTTCCATTTGTTCAATTCAGGTTTTTAAGGAGTTGTTTTCTTCAGTGAATTTTTGTATCTCCTTTGCCATTTGCTTATGCTGCTTTTAAAGGAGTTCTTTTCTTTAGTATTTTTTGTGCCCCTTTCAACAAGCTGTTAATTTCTTTTAATAAATTTCTTGCATCATTCTTGTTTCTTTTCCAAATTTTTTCTCTACCACTCTTATTTCTTTCTTTAACTCTTTTAAGAATTCTTGTTGGAATTGTGCCAAATTAGCATTTTTCTTTGAGGCTTTGCTTGTAGCTGGTTTCACATTATTGTCTTCTTCTGAGTTTGTGTCTTCCCTGCCACCGTAGTAACTTTTTATAGTCAAGTTATTTTTGTTGTTGTTTGCTCATTTTCCCAGATTATTTCTTGACTTTGAACTTTATGTTAAAGTTGGGCTCTGCTCACCTGGGAATGAGGGGACACTGTCCCAAGCTTCAAGATTTTTTTGTGCTGCTATTTTCAGAGCTAGTTCTGTGGGTCTACAAGTTTTCAGGGATTCCTAGGTGGTATTATCCTGAGACAGGTGTGGTCACTGCTTTCTTGGTCTGTGCTTTGGTCTTTACCCCAGAAAGGTCCTGCTTCCCTACAATCACAAATGCTATCATTCCTCTTGACCCTGCAATGGTGACCATGTCCCCTATTCTCCTGGAGCCACAAGCACCAGTACTTCTCTTTGCCTTGGAATGGAGACTAGGACCCCTGCTCCCTTGTAACTCACTACAAGTGCTTTTCTCCAGCCTGGAACTGTGACCCAGAACTGCTGTGGGCACTAGAGTTGCAAGCAGTGCCAGCTGCACTCGGTGCCAGCAAAGGGTCCCCTATAATCTTTTTCTGACCAATTGTCTGACCTTCTTACTGCCTCTGGGCTAAGCGCTCCCAAAACTGTGACTGTTGTTGCAATCACCTCCAAGAGCCACTGCTGGTGCTGGTACCATGTGTACTGCGCTCCAGATACGCCTCTACCCTGCTGTCACAGACCTCTCCTGCCAACCTCTGGTTTTTTTAGGCTGGTAAAATGCCTCACCTTCACTTTTTGTTGATGCTTCCATTCCAACGTTTGATTTATTTGGAGAGGAATGTTCAGAGAGTCCAACTGGGTTGCTGCCTCTGATCTGCTATTTTCATGGCAAATCTTTAGGGGTCACCTTTTCCCCTAGAAAGATCATATGATAGAAATTGTTTTTAATGGTATGTTTTGTCATAATGAGATCATCAAAGCCATTTTGAAACAACCACTTGAGCAACAGTGTACTCAAAGCTCAAGGTGAACCTTGTGAAATGTGACTCTATAATGACTAAAACCTAAGTCCCCATCCGTTATGCAGAATAACATTCTGGAGCAGAGGTTCTCAATCCTGTATGTGTCATGGACCCCTTTGGCAGTCTGGTGATGCCTATGGATCTCTTCTCAGAATCATGTTTTAAAGAAATAGGACATATAAGATTACAAAGAAAACTACTTATATTAAGATATAATTATTAAAGTGTTTTTTTTTTTAAGTCACAGATCCCAGGTTAAGAACTCCTCTTTTTTTATGTTGTCTGTAGTTATTTTATTTATTTATTTTTCCTTAATAGTATTTTATTTTTTTCTAATAATAAAAATAGTTTTCAGTATTCATTTTTGTAAAATTTTGAGTTCCAAATTTTTCTCCCTCCTTTTTCTCCCCTCTCCCCAAGACAGCAAGCAAAGTGATATTGAGAATCCCTCTTTAGAACAATGAATTACCTAATAGTAGTGTCCGTAATCCTCTATTATGCTAATGGATCTTTGATCTCATTAATTTGTATGTTTTCTCTAATACAGCAGATTGAAACCAATCTTCATAGCTATCTTCATACTGGTAATGCAGTCATCTCTACAGTTCCCTCTTCTGATTAGTGAATTTATCTCAGACCCTCCATTTGAAAAAGTAGCTATGCCAGCTGTGCTTACCCAGTACCCAGTTCAGCTCATGCCTACACTGGACCTTGCTGGGGCAAGGTACTTCCCACCCTGACTTTTCAGCTCTATTTTATCTCTCACTCCGCTTTGTTAGAATATGAGCACCTTAAAAATAGGGACCATCTTGCTTTCTTACTTATATTTGTAAGCCTGGCACATAGCAAATGCTTAGTGAATGTTCTGTCTGTCTGTCTGTCTATCTATCTATGCCTGACAACTCTGCGTGTCTTTTGTCCATATCCTCTCATAAATTCACCAAAGGAGCTGTAACTGGATACTTGCATTCCTCATACTTTCTTTAACATCATATGACTGCTATATAAATGGAACACCAGAGCCCTCATTCTCACTATGTGCCAAGCCCATGTGTTTTTTTTTTCCTACATGTACATCTTTCTGATAACATCCTTTACATAAATTCTGAATAATTGTTTGTTGGTAATGCATCATAGCGTGTTCACCCACATAATATAGCTATCCATTGCCCTTTGAGTGATTCTCAACTTTGATTCTTCAGAGACTGTGGTTGCCTAACTTGGAACATCACTGAAAGAATACTGGTGTTAAAAGGATGAACCTGTGTTTTAGAGAATAGCTTACAGTAATTAAAAGAATTACACAGTTTCCCTAAGGCAATCAAAGCCACTTTTCTCCTGTTCAACTCTGGATTCACCTCATGGTCCACTTCTAATCAGTGTCTCAAGTATACGTACTGTAAAGGTTATTTTTCCAACTGCTTATCATCATCTGGACAATAGTCCTTCTTCTTATATGAAGTTATGTTCATATAAGGACTGTTATGAAGTCCTTTTCCACTTATGTCTGATTCTCTGTGACCCCATTTGGGGTTTTCTTTGGCAAAGATACTGGAGCAGTTTGCCATTTCCTTCTCCCCCTCATTTTACAGATGAGGAAACTGAGGCAAACAGGGTTAAGTGCCTTGCCAGGGTCATACAACCAGTAAGTGTCTGAGGCAGGATTTAAACTAAGGAAGATGAGTCTTCTTGACTACAGGCCCAGCCCTCTATCCACTTTCTGAATTGAAATCTGTCCTCAGACACTTGCTAGCTGTGTGATCTTGGGCAAGGCACTTAACCCTGTTTGCCTCAGTTTCCTCATCTGTAAAATGAGCTGGAGAAGGAAATGGCATACCTTGCCATTTCTTGGCAAAGGCCAGTGTCTTTGCCAAGGAAATCCCAAATGACATGGCTGAAAAAAAATGATCAAACAACAAAGTTTATCCTGTATATAACTTACTTTTCATATATGTGTATGTATATGTATACATGTATATATGTATATATATGCATATGTGTGTATGTGTATATATATATATATATACATATTTGTTTTTTTGCATGTTATCTCCCTGATTACCATAAGCTCCTTGAGGGCAGGAATTATCTTTTGCCTCTCTTTGTAACACCTGCACTTACCACAGTGCCTGGCACATAGGAGGTGCTTAGTAAATGTTTAATGATTGATTGATGGGATGGCAAGGTCTTAAGAATTAAATTCTGAAGCTATAAAGAGAAAGTTTACAATAAGCAAGAAAAAGGGGAGTTGTCCAAAGATAGCAATGTGGCTGTATGGGAAGCTTATTAATCCTGAAAGGTTTTGGTTTTTTTTTTTGGTTAGGCAATGGGGTTAAATGACTTGCCCATGGTCACACAGCTAGTAAATGTCAAATGTCTGAGGTCGGATTTGAACTCAGGTCCTCCTGACTCCAGGGTTTGTGCTCTATCCATTGTGCCACTTAGCTGCCCCTTGAAAGTTTTTTTTTTTAAAAGATGCTAGCTATTTGGTGTTTCTAATTAACCAAAGTACACTAAATGTTTTGGTTTTATACATATATATTTTTTTTTCTTTAGATTGGTTATTATTCAAATAATTTTCAAATCCCCTACTTAATCTATTTCAGCATAGATATAGCTATAGATTGTGGGATTAGGACAAAACAAATGTGAAAATTGGTCCAGCACACATCTGTGAAGGAGACCTGGATTTTTTCATCTATGTTTAAAGGAGCTAGCTATCATAGCATAGAGAAAGCTCCTGGTAGTATCAGTTTTTATTTCAAACTTTTCTTTTAAAAATGTGTTTTTCAAAGAAACTCAGTGGGGTGTTCTCTCTCTCTTTTTAATTGTTGTTTCTGTCATTTAAAGTAAGATAAAGTTTTGCTGATTTCTTTCCCTTACTATCCTGCCTTTCTCTCTCCAAAGGGCTTAATAATCACCATAGTAAGATTTATGGCGAGTGAAAAAGAAAACATAAATAAATTATCTGAATGAGGAGCCAGTCTCCCCCTCTCTGGTTGTACAGGATGTGTTTAAATGCTGCTAGCAGCAGTCTAATTAAAATAATTTCTGTCAGAAGCCCATGAAATATGCAGCTCCAGTCCAACTCAGTGTTTTTGAGCTAGAATGACAAATCTTTCCTTAATTGGTACTTAATATGGTAGTGAGGGATTAGTAATTCTCCAGGATAAAAGGAGATAACAAATAGAAAACTTTTTTAGGGCAGGAAACACTGAAAGATGAACAGAGCAAAATGGCACCCCCTCCTTCAACTTTTCGTACCAGTAATTGTTATTTTGGCCATAATTTATGAAATAAGAGACAATTAATGCGCATTTTATGGCAAGTTTTAAATCCCAATTAAACACAACTGTGTGTAAAGAATGTTGAAGGGCTTATATATACAGGAGGAAATCAATAAAGGTAGACTTATGGTAAGTTTTCCAACCTTGTAATCCTATCTTGTACAATGGCCTTGGGAAAAGGAAGCAACAACACTCCCATTTTTGTAAGACTTCTGCTCAGCTGAGAAGTGGAGACATTTATAGGAGATCGGAGATCCCTTCAAAACTTGCATTCTATTCATGGTTTCACTGCAACATTTCCTTTCAAGGAGGTACTTCTTTTGTTTCAACACTCCACCTTAGAGAGTCACTTAAATCAGGATTGCAAATGAATTGCTTCTATTGACCATAACAAAGCTAGTGATAAAGTAGCATCTTTGTCCTAGTTTCATTGTCTTTTAGAGAATGTTTGAAATTCAAAGTCAATCTACACTGATTATAAATCCATAAATTATGAAATGGATGACTGTGGCTTTAGTTCGTGATGCCAATTTAGATTAGTTAATTAGTCCAAACAGTGTGTGTGTGTGTGTGTGTGTGTGTGTGTGTAAGGAAAACCAAATAAAACTAGATGATTAAATGCATTTTTCACTTTTATATAGATCAAATGAGATAATAATTGGAAAACTCTTAGCAAGTGCCAGGCACATAGTAAGTGCTGTATAAATGTTAGCTATTGTTATGATTACACACAAAAAGCATCTTGATGAGAATTTGAATAAAAGAATGAATGAAAAAGCATTTTTAAAAGTGCTTGCTATGTGCAAAACACTGGGGATGCAAATAAAAATGTAACACTATCTTGCTCTCAAAGAGCTCTCATTCTAAGAGGAGAGACAGTGTGTATAGCTACAAGTCAGTTGGACAGGTCCCATGATCCTTAGAATTGTTGTTGATGTTGTGATGTTGAACCGTTTGACATCTTTGGTGGAACTTTCTTATGTGGGTCTTCAGTAACTGTGGCTGCAGCACTTACAGAAGTGGTTGTGAGGTTGCATTTCCATGGGAGATTGTGTTCTGAGACTGTGGCTACCGGGAGTTGGAGAGGAAGCTAGACTGGTGGACTGGGCCCAGGGGTGGGGAACCTTTGGCCTTGAGGCTGCATATGGCCTTCTAGGTCTTTGGGGTATGGCCTTTCGACTGAGTCCAAGTTTTACAGAACAAATTCCCCACTTGAGGATCTAAAGGGCCACATGTGTCCTCAAGGCCACAGGTTCCCCACCTCTGGTTTAGGGGATAGAGTGATGTTATCCTGAGTAGGTACTACTTCTTCCTGTTGGGAGGTTCTTTTGGTATAGCTAGTGTAAGGAGGAGGCCTGGTAGATAATGATTCAATAGAAAATGGTATCTGGCTATGAAAATCTAGGGTATGAGGACATAGTAATGGCAGAAGTGAAAGCAGAAACATTCTTATCTCTCCTCATCCTTTCCCCAGTTGGCTAGATTTCAATCTTTCAACCACCCTGATTTTTTCATAGACAAAACTGAAATGTAAACATGGATAGGTAGATATAATCCTTTTGACTTGGGGCCATTCAAAACCTTTAGAATTGTTGGCTCTGACTACAGGTAGAGCCAGATAAACAAAGTCCTGCTTTAGGAACTAGTTCTGTTATCTTTCTGACTCATCAAAGCCAAATTCTTAAGGTCCAAATGTATCCAGCAAAATTTCCAAGGGGTTTTATTATTTTGTTTACAAGATCTCAGGCAATGGGACATTTACAATGGCTAACAGACCTCTTTCACCATGCTTCCATATGTCAGTGGTTTTTTTTAATAGAATTTAGTGGTTTGTTAAATTTTAATATCCAACACATCTCCAGAACTCTGGCTGGTTTCTACATATGGTTATACATATGCATTTATATATACCTGTACATACCCAAAAGGCAATGTGATATAGAGTGCTGGGTTTGGGGTCACTAAGACCTGGGTTTAAATCCTGCCTTTGGCACTTACTAGCTATGTAACCATTAACAAGTTAATTAACCCTCCTGAGCTTCAATTTCCTCATCTGTAAAATGGATAATATCTATAATACCTACCTCACCCAATTGTGAGGAGAACTCAGTGATGTAATGGACATAAAGCACTTTGTAAACCTTAAATGCTATGTAACCATAAATTGCTTATGGGATATATAAGTTGTATATATGTATTCATATACGTTTATATATGTTCAGATGCTTGAGATACATTGCAGTATAATGGAATCTTGAACTTGTAGTCATGTGAAAACTAGGTTCAAATTCTGACCGTGATGTTTATTAACTAACTCTGATGCTATTATTATCTTATTAACTAAAAGCTTGGCAGTAGACCAAGGATTCTTTTTTATTATTTATTTATTTATTTATTTATTTTTAGTTTTCAACATTCACTTTTATAAGATTTTGAGTTCCAAATTTCCTTCCTCCCCCCTCCTCCTCAAGATGACATGCAATTTGTATAGGCTATACATGCACAATCATACTAAACGTATTTCCACATTAGTCATGTTGAGAAAGAAGAATCAGAAAAAGGGAAAAACCACAAGAAAGAAAAAAAAGAGAGAGGAAATAGTATGCTTCCATCTGCATTCAGACTCCATAGTTCTTTCTCTGAATATGGGTAGCATTTTCCATCATGAGTCTTTTGGAATTGTCTTGATCACTGTATTGTTGAGAAGAGCTAAGTCCACCAAAGTTGGTCATCGCACAATGTTGTTGTTACTGTATGTACAATGTTCTCCTGGTTCTGCTCACTTCACTCAACATCAGTTCATGTAAGTCTTTCCGTAGACCAGGGATTCTTAACCTGAGATCTGTGTACCCCCAAGGGATCCATGGACAGATTTCAGGGGAGTCCATGAACTTGGATGGGAAAAAGGTATGTCTTTATTTTCATCAACCTGTAAGTGAAATTTAACATTTCCTTCAATTATTTAAAAACATTATTCTGAGAAACGATCCATAGGCTTCACTGAATGACCTAAGGGGTCCATGACACACACAAAAAAGGTTAATTACCTCTGCCTTGACAAGTTTACCCTGGAAAAGTTTCAGTTTCTTAATCTGTAAAATGAAAATGATACATTTTAGTTCCTTTCTCATAAAGTTATCATGAAGATCAAGTAATAATAATGTATATAAATTGCTTTGTTTATATACTTTAATCTCTATATAAATAGCAGCTTTTGTTATTATTATTGTTATTATTTCATAATTCAGATCCTGAACAGTTTTACATTGTATATCAAACATAATAGTAGATGTGACATAGATTTTGTACCTACAAAGTCTACTATGGCATCCTTGCTGTCTAGAAATAGGTGTGCATTGGTGGGAGTGGCATGTGGCATTATGATCATCAATATGGCCACTGCCAGAGAGACCTCTAAGCAGCAGCAACATTGGAACAAAAGGTATATTGAAGGCCTTTTCTTCTCTTTTGCTCTCCTGCTTTTCTGGATTGCTAATCCTCACCATAGATGTACTTAATAGAAAAGATATGATACTGATGTCTGGGGCTGCAGTCAGACACCGCTAACCCTCTTTGGGTCTGCATGAATATATTCCATTTTCCTGGGCCCTGATGATCCATTGGAATAAGAGATGAATAAGTAAAGGGTGTGCTATATCTAGGTTTCGCTGTGTGATGTATGGACACGAAGGGACCTTTTTTTCATGAAAGAGGTTATTCACTTGCCAATGGCCCGGACAAAATTGCGGGTATTTCTGCAGCCTGATTCTTAGGTAGAAAGACCAATAAAAGGCACGCTAAGAGATTAATCCGTTAGCCAATATTTTGATTAACTTCAGCCCTCCTCGACCCTCAGGTGCCTTAGTTACGGCAGCGCACTTGAGTCAGAATGGGGCATAAATGCTCCCCAGCGCATTAGGTTAAACTGGCCAGTCCAATCAGCCGCTCACCATTCTGAGGTTAGTGGCTGATTGTGTCGAATGCCCCAGAGTTTCCAGCATAATCTGCCCAGCGCTCCATGCAGTTAAGTAAACACAGCATGACTGTTGGGGCGTGCGGCCAATGCCGAGGCCAGGGGGAGGGGATGAGGCTGAGAGGAAATAAGAGCAAATTCCTCTGAAATGCTCTGACAGGAAATGACAAGAGTATTGGCCTCATACAAGCGCACTGTGAGAGGCAGTGAGAGGGAGAGAGGGAGACCGTCTTCCGAAGCACAGAGCGGTGCCAGATCTCGGTAGGTGAGGATGATGAAATAATAAAGCATTTCCCGTGTGTGTTTTTCATTAGAGCTGTTTTGTTTTTCTTTAAAGTGCTGGGGAAACAGAACAGAAGCCCACGCTTCATCCAGGACTGCCAGTGGCCCCCTCCCCAGGGAGTAACAGCTGCCCAAATAGGAGGGGAGCCCTCAACGGAATTGATTCTAACACCTTTCTAATGGAAATAATGATTTGCAAAGCCCACTTTATGCCCTTTGCTGCATAATTAGTAGTCCAAAGAGTCCAAGATGAAAAACACAGTTCCAGCTCCCTGCATCGTTGAAAAATTTGGCGAGACATTAAATGTTTCATTCTCGGTGCCAAACAGGTAGACGCCTTTGTATGGACACAACCCCAGATAGTTTGTGCCAGCCTTTGAATCACTCAACACTTATTACCTACAAATTAACTGGTTTGATGTTCTTTAGTGAAAATTTGTTAGCAGACATGCCCGATGGGATTTTTTCCCTATTCAGTGATAATTGTGGAGGCCATCCAAATGCTCTTCATGGATGCTAACTTGAATGGTATTGGGTGCCATGATTTGTCAGCTTATTTTATGATGCCCCCCCCCCCTTTTAAAGCCAAGACTGAGTATCAATTATCGCCCATCTCCCAGGAAGAGTAATTAAGAGGGAGCTCAGAAGGAAATGAAATAGCAAGCGAGCTCCGGCTCCAAGAACAAACCAATCCAAAAAGCCTGTTGTTAAATGGGTCATAAAAGCCCTGGGAAATCAATATTTGACTTTCTGTTACAAGAAGAGTGACAGCTACATGCAGCTTTAGATCAGTCTGCTCTGGGCATGCCCTTTCTGCGTCCTCCCAAATAATTCCTGGGTTCCCCATAGGCATTCTACATGTGTGGATTAGCTATCTCTTAAAAATTCTTTAAAGTAACTCTCTCTCTCTCTTCCCCAAATGCTGTCAAACCCAGGCATACTCTGTGGCAAAAGTTCTATAAAATATCTGGGTGTATTGGAAAAATTACCTAAAATCGTAATTAAACCTGTAAATAAGTAGATCACCATCTGAAAACTAGAGTTGATAGATGACCCCCGTCAGCTGAAAGGGATTGCTTAATGGACTGAGCAACCATGTTGGACTGACTACTGCTTCACCCTAGAATCACAGGTCTACGCTCTGGCAGGGTCCGTTCAACAAATGCTCCTCCTAAGATAAATTGAGCATTGTGCAGGGGCAGTGAGGAGGGCTCAGAGGTAGGACCTGAATCTCTTGGTGGATGTACAGACTCCATAGCCCTGAGCATTAAGAAAAACCAAGGACATCCCTGGACCCTTTTTAGCAGGCGCTGCTGAGGAGCCTGCCCCTGATTGGATCAGTCATTCAGGAAGGTCTGAATACTAGTTGGTTCAAAACGTCAAACTTATTTTTGTTCTTTTCTAGGAAAGTCAGGAACGTTGTGAACAAAGGGAGCATTACAAGTTTCCCTTAACATTTCCTTAGTTGCCAACACAGGGGATGTTACAAGGTTCTGACACATTAAAATGAAATTAAAACCTTACCAAAGGGTGGGGGAAAGAACACTGACTCAGGAGTCAGAAGGCCTTTGTTCAAATCCTCCTCATGTTTCTTACCTGTGTGACCTTGGACAAGTCAGTAGCCCTCCTTGGGTTTCAATTTCCTCATCTGTGAAATGAAGGGGTGGGACTACATGGCGTTGGAACTGCCTTCCATCTGTGAAGCTAGGTGGTACAGAGCCTGGGGTTGGGAAGACTCATCTTCCCGAGTTCAAATCTGTCACCATACACTTACTAGCTGTGTGACCCCGGGCAAGTCACTTAACCCCGTATGCCTCAGTTTCCTCATCTGTAAAATGAACTAGAGCAGGAAATGGCAAAGTACTCCAGTATCTTTGCCAAGAAGACCCTAAAAATGGGTTCATAAAGAGTCAGATACACCCAAAATAACTGAACAACAAAAACTAAATGAACAGATTTTAATGGACTATTTCTCCATGAGAGTTTATGACTATTTCTGATTAACAAATATGATAGACTTGTAATTCTAAGCATTTAACCTTGTCTGATGTGTGTATTTGGCTAAAGATTTGAATTCTTTGGCAGAACTAACTGTTGGCTCTACTTTGATTAGACTGATAGACTTCAAGTTAAAATATTTGGAACCTTTTGACTATCTCATTGTGTTTTCCTACTTTGTTTAATTTATAAACAGACATTAAATAAGCTATCCAGTATAGTCAATGTGGTGCAGTATGACACTTTCAGAAACTGACAATGTCAAAACATAATGTCTT
Organism: Vombatus ursinus; assembly: GCF_900497805.2. Lineage (NCBI taxonomy): Eukaryota > Metazoa > Chordata > Mammalia > Diprotodontia > Vombatidae > Vombatus > Vombatus ursinus. Next base: position 39,324,364 of record NW_020954557.1, on the reverse strand, counting down.
CCCTTTGATACTGATAGGGGTCCTGTAACCTACATGATCAATGTAATTCATCACAAGATGTAGGCAGTGACAATACTGACTTGAGAGCAGCCTGATAAAGGTGCAGTTATCTTTATTGGGCACCATTGGTCATCCAAGCTTTTTTCTTCTCATAAACAAAGATCAGTCCTTAAGCCTCCATCCCCTTCGGGAACATCGTACATACTGTGATGCTGTCAATAACCTAGAATATCATCCCAACAGAAATAGAATTTTGGATTCCTCTTGATTAAATCTGATTTTCTCATTCCTGTTCTATAGGGGAAAACAACAGGCTTTTTCTTTTGTTTTCTTCCAAACGGTTTCCTCCCGCTCTCAGCTCCAGCCACACTAACCCACAGGCATTCCCCATACATGACATTTCATTTCCCACCTTCCATGTCTGAAATTCATTCCCTCCTCACTTTTGCCTCTTTGAATTCTTTGTTTCCTTCCAGGTTGAGGTCAGGGGCTACCTCCTCCATGAGGTCTTTCCTGATTTTTCGGTTGTTAGTACTTTTTCCTGTCCTGAAATTAATTTGAAATTACTTTCTTTGTTGTTCGACCATTTCAGTCGTGTCCAACTCTTTGTGACGCCATTTGGGGGTTTTTTGACAAAGATACTGGAGTGGTTTGCCATTTCCTTCTCAGGCTCATTTCACAGATGAGAAACTGAGGCAAATAGGGTTAAATGACTTGCCCAGGGTCACAAAAGTGAGTGGGTAGTAAGTGTCTGAGGCCACATTTGAACTCAGGAAGATGAGTCTTCCTTATTCCAAGTCTAGTGCTCTATCCACCTTGCCACCTAGCAGCATATTTTGTATTTATTTGTCTGTGTACTTGCTTTATTGTTCCTATAGAATGTAATCTCCTTCAGGGCAGGGATTGTTTTCTTTTTGGCATACATCTATTTCCCATGTTTACATATTATAAATAAGGAAACTGGATGAAGAGATTTGCTAGAGGTCAAACAGGTAATAAATAGGTAATAAATAGGCTCATATGAGTAGTGAGAAGCATAACCAGAATGGGATCCCATACCCGCTGACTTTAAAGCTCTCTCATTACAATCATTGTGGTCTGGATCCCTAAAGCCCCACTTGGAATAATGCCCTGAGACCCTGGATCTGATAGGAGACTACCAGAACTAGGAAATGAAAGTTGTTCCGATAGATAAAGTCATCCCTTTATAGAAAAGATTCCCAAAAGCAAAATGCTGGACTCAATAATACTGGCTTTCCAATGCATTTGAAAGGGAAAAAAATGAATAAAATAAATGTTCATTTAGCAGCAACAAAGGTCTTTGCAAATTTACTAGGCTGTCACAAGTTGTGTAAGATATTTAGAAGAAAATGGGCTTGATGCAAAGAAGAAATACAGAGAAAGTGATTTCATAAACCTTTCCTAGAATATTGTATTCAAACAGCAACAAATGGACCTTTATTTCCCCTCTCCCTCCATCATGCAGATGGATTTTTTAATTTAATACTTTTTATTTAATACTTTTATTTTTATTTATTTTTATTTACATATATATTATTATATATATTTATTATTTATTTATATTTATTTTATTTAATAGTTTTATTTAATACTTTCAGAGTAACTATGACTAGAGAGCATTGTTGATTGATTGATTCAAAATCTGAATTTTTATGCAGAAAAATTTTATGCAGGTCAGGTTATATACTAAGTCCTATTATGCCCAACAACATATGGTATCCCATAAATGTTCAGTCCTTCTTGAATGCTAAATCTCGCTTCAGCTTCCAAAATCTCTAATTATATTTGTCTTGCTAGTGAGCAGGTTAAAGTATTTGGAGCATTTTGCCTTTATCCCTCTGTTTTCTTGCTGTATTATCAACCACTCCACAGCAGTGTACCCTGATACTTCCAGAAACTGACAATGTCAAAATCTCCTGTAATGGAGGATGAGTTGTTTGCTGGTGTAGCAAGAAGGAACTAGAGTAGGGAAGACTCAGGAAATTGAGTTCAACTCAATTCACCACATATTTATAAATGAGTGTTATGTGCCAGGTACTGTGCACTGGGAGATACAAAGCCAAAAGAAACAGTCCCTGCCCTCAAGGAGCTTATCTTCTGTTGGGAGTAGGGAAACAATATGTACACGTATAAATAAATATAAAATAAATACATAGAAATTTCTGGGAGGAGGGCACAAGTCTAATATGAAGAGTCGTTTGTTAACAATAGAACAAGGGTCCCAGACGACAAAAAGAAAATGTAGGAAAGCATGGGATGGGATCATTGTAGGGATAAGAGTGGTATACTTGGGTGAGGGATAAAAGGAGGTGGGGGGCAGTGCTGCAGAGCTAGTCTTGTCTTTTATATTGATGCTCACAGAGGGATAAGGCATGTTTGAGGTACTCGCCTTCAGTCAGGTCAATTCTGCCCATCCAATCTTGAGTCAGTTATCTTCCTCACGCTGGGGGAAGGAGCTCAGAAGTTCTTTGTTCCTGGATTGGTGGCTTCTATGAAGTAAGAGCCATCATCCTGCCTCATGATCAAGCTAGAAGTTAGTAAAAACAAAAAATCTTGCTGCCTAGACTGAGCCTAATTTGGGGAGAAGTATTTTTCATCTTACAAAGCCTTACTTATGTGTCAGGGCATATGGTAATCTTTTTTAATATTCCTCTGTGAGAGAATGTTAAAACTTGAATGAATTAAAAATACCATTGTCTCAGAAACAGCTTAAGTGTCTTTGGATCCTTCTGATACCAAAATAATATGGGAAGCCTAAGCCCTGAGCATACATTGCAGTGGCAAATTTGTTTTTTTAGAACATGCACCTGTATCTAATTGGTGCCCAAGGTCAAATAGAAACACATGAATACTAAAGAGCAGAACCAGGATGGTAACCCAGGCATATGTTAGCAGACTGAGGCAACTCTGACTTTATCATTTTGTGTCATTTTAAAGTTATTGCAGCAATTAACATTACAGAAACTCCTGAAAACTCCTGTTTTCCTTCCAGTTGCACTATCTAAATGCATTGAAAGTAATTTACAATCATTTTTAGAAAAAGAACATTTGGTGTTTTCTCATTATTCACTATTTGGTCAACAAAGATAAATGCTATTTTAAAATACTGTGTCACATTACCTGATACTGTTCTCATTTAAAAAAAAAATATTTCGCAAATGAAGATAACTAAAGGCTATAGAACTTGATGCGTCTTGTCGCTTTCGTGATACTGTCCGATTTTCATGATTCGGTCATTTACCGTGTACAAATGAAATGGGAAAGTGTGGGCACAAATGTAAACTGTGAATCTCTTGGGCTGTTCTCTGTGTGGAGAATTTGAGGATGATTAAAGTGAGGTTCCAAGGTAGCAAAGCATGGAGGGTGGTAAAAGGAGTGGGATGGTAAGGGAGGAGCATCATTGTTTCTGATTCATTAAAATCATTCTTTTTGAATAAACCCATACCTCAGAGACATGACCAGCCAGACAAAGTCTCCCTTTGGTTGTTTTTCTTCTGCTTTTAGTGCCCTTCTCCTTTGCTTTCGTTGTAACCTCTGTCTCTTCCTTACCCAATCTGGCACATATTCTTGCTTTCTTCCGGATTTCAAATAATCCCCTACTAAAATATTAATGAATTAAGCCTTCAATCTAATTCAGAATTTTAAGTGGCATAGTGAATAGAGTGCTGGGCCTGGAGTCAGGAAGATTCATCTTCCTGAGTTCAAATCTGGCCTCAGACCCTTACTAGTTGTGTGACCCTGGGCAAGTCACTTAACCCTATTTGCCTCAGTTTCCTTATCTGTAAAATGAGCTGGAGAAGGGAATAGCAAACCACTCCAGTTTCTGCCAAGAAAACCTCCCAAAAAGGAGTCACGAAGAATCAGACACAACTGAAAACAATTGAATTTGTCTATTTTTCTGTATTTATTTGGTCATTGGTTTGTTCATTCATTTGCTTGTTCGTTCATCTTTCTGTCTCTCCATATCTATCTGTCTGTCTCTATGTCTTTCCTCTTGCAGGAACTGCAGGACCTACTCAGCTATTCATAGGCCCTGTCTGATCATTGATCTGCTGTTTTCTGACCTGGCTATAGCCATTTTCTCCTCCTTGTGCAACCTGGTGACTCAACCTCCTTCCTTGCCTCCATATTGGAAATGGACTTAGTGCAGTCACCTGATTGGCGTAGCCCACAGCAGCTCAGGAATCTTGAGCTCAAAAGATCCCCCAGCCTTCACTTCCCTGGTAAAACAGCAAGGCCAAAAACACCTGTGGGCTACCAAGCACAACCTCAATTCAACATTTTTTAAGCACATGATAAGTAAGGTACCATGATAGGCCCTGTGAGATATAAAGATAATTTAGATATGAGGTTGTTTCATTGAACTATATAATCTAATGGTGGGACACAGCACCTCCCTTAGGAAAACAGCACTTTATAGAATCATAGGATCATAATTGAGAGTTGAAAGAAAGCTTAGAGGACATTGAGTAAGACCTTTTAATTTTTTCAGATAAAGAAAGTGAGAAACAGGGAGGTTTAAGTGACTTGCCCAGGGTTTCATATCTAAGGCAGAATTTGAACCTAAACTTTCCTGACTTAGTCAACTGGCTTAGTTTTATTTGTGTTTTTTTTGGGGGGGGAGGGGAGGTGGGCAACCCAACCTTCGTGCTTAAAAAAAAAAAAGCTTTTAGTAGAATTTAAAGTAGAGAGGGAGCTATCTAGGGGCAGGCTAGTCTATGAAGCATTCAGCATCTTCCATACTATTTAGGAGGCAATCAGCATCATTAGATCCTAAAGCTGCCCCTGACGTTGAGGCTCATGACTTTTATTCTATCTCCCACTCAATAAACTTTGGCTCTCCATTTTACAAAGGAGAGAATGTTTCCTGTTGGTATAGGTCATACACAGAAAGCGAGCAGGCTACCTGGAAAGGAAGCTCCCTGAGTAAATCAAGGAGATACACAAGAAGAATGAAGAGGGCACAGCTAAGCTCAAGAAAAATTAGAGGGGCTAACTTCATAATAAAGTTTCAATAGAAGAAAATTCTGACAAACTCAAGCTGATTTATGCAGTCCATTTGTGAATTGGAATAAATGAGGGGAAGGAAGTATCTGGTCTCCAAACACAGAGATGAACTTGTTCTTATATGTATACTTGCTAGACATCTTCTATGAAAGTGTTGATGGACAACAGCTCAAAACAAAGAGCAGTATGATGAGGGCTCTTCTTAGATAATTAGAAAAAAAAAAAGGGGGGCTACTCTCCTAACTTAGATCATTACATAGGATGAAACTTACCCTTGGATCCCAAATACATCTTATGTCAAAAATTGAAGCTATGTGTAGGAATCCAGTGAATATAGTGAGAGAAATGATTATTAATGATTTGGGGAAATCCAGAGTTGGCTCCTTTTTCTAAAGTCCTGATTTTAAAAGTTCAGTCTTTTGAAGGACATTACTAATAATAAGATTGGACTAGCTTTCTTCAGACCCCACTGAGGTGGGGAAGCCATTGTGCTATACTTAGATAAAGTCTTAAATAGATTGCCCAAGGCTGGGAGTAACTTATAAGTAAATGACATAATCAAATTCTATTTGAATAGGTTCAGCCCCTCATTGTAATATTAATTCTCTCATTAATTGTTAACCAATCAGAGTTGATTGCCACCCTCAGGAACACTCCTCTTCCAATGGACACATAAGCCTTGAGCTCACTTCCATGATTGTCTGTGGTCTAAAGAGAGATGGCCAAATGACCAATCTTTTATTACTAAGCATACTGGCATTATTAACAAAATGATTAAATTACCCTGAAATTATGTCTCTGGAACCTTTTTGAATGTCACAATAGGAAAAATGTTTCATCATTTTCTTTCTGGTATGATACTTGGCTAACAAAAATGAAGGCAATGTAGTTCAGTGAGATAAAAATTTATAAGAAGTGACTTCTATGTGCCAAGCACTATGCTAGGCACTGGAGATACAAAGACAGATATGGAACATTCACTGCCTTCAAAGAACTTACATTCTATTGGCTGTCAAGTCTGAAAGAGGGATTTTCAAAGTACTGGGGAAGGAGTAACTGAAGTGGGAGGAAACTGAAAAGTGAGATGGGAGGTTACTGAAGATAACAGAATGGTATAGAAGAGCAGAGGTATCAGAAGAAATGCCCAAACACTCCCTGGTGCAGCCCAAACCAAATTTAAATATAACTGGGAAATATTTAGCAAAATAAATAAAAACACAATAGGACATAGATAATGTGAATGCATGGTTTTCTAAGTTAACATGCAGCCTGCAGGGATACTTTTGTACAGTTTAGTGGCCTCTGTTTCTATTTTAGTTTGTCATCACTGGTGTAGAGGAAGTACACTGATTCCAGTCCTTAACTATATGACTCCGGACAAATCATTTTAATTCCATGACCCTCAATTTTCTCATTTGTAAAATGAGAATAATAACATATGCAATACTTACCCTATAGCATTAATTTGAATAAAGAACTATGTAGATCTGTAAAATAATACATATGTTTGAGTTATTAGTATGTTCATACTGTCTTTTCCTTTTCCTTTATTAAAACTTGTTCTCAGCATAGCTATGCATAGAAAGAATGCTAGGAGTGCCCAGGACACCATGATACCCACCCCCAACCAATTATTTTTAATTTTGTGTTTTACTTTTAAGTTTATGTTCTTAATGTAAAGTTTAATTAATTTTTTTTAAGTTTAGTAAAATTTTAGGTCCCTTGGTTTGCTTGATGAATGTATATATGTGTGTGTGTATATACATATATATATATATATATAATACCCATTATAATTGAGTTTTCAATAAAAGTTCACCTTAAATAGATAAAATTCTCTAGGTGTACACCTTGATGAAATTGCTATGTAAGCCTATGACTCTCAGCTGGTTGTCAGGAAGAAAATTCTCTTATAAGCTAATTCATTCTTCCAACTCTGACATTTTCAGAGTCTATGAAATTTCACCAGCTTCAGAGTTCTACCTAGAGACAGTTCTGGCACAAAGGGACCAAAACTCTTGAACCTTACCTGTTAGTTGGTGCAGATGAGTCATCTACCTTGGGAGCTGGGTGGGATTCAGACTGCCTTGCACTTCCCAGTGTAAATGGATATGCTTCCCAATAAGATGGTGGGTCTGCCCCAGCAATCCTTGTGCTTCTTGGGAATTCTGAATTTAGTCAAGGTAGGAGAGGGCTTGAAGGCGGACTGCGCTAATTGATGTTCACAATGAACAACAGGAGAAGCAATGGAATTATATACTCAGGCGCACAGCAAATATAGAAGCCCATTATGGCCAAATGCTTGAGTAATTCTCCACTCTTGATTCTCCAGACTGCTCTATCTCCTAGCTGCCAGGAGCAGCTTTCTCACCCTGGAGATGCCTCTATCATATGGTCCTCTCTTCTAAATGGTGAGTCTCTGGCTCAGATCACCATTTCTTGAAGTGACCTAGCCATGCCCATTTCACTCCTAACCCCACTTTTCCCTCATGGACTTTTCCCCATCCTTGCTAGCAGTATGCCCCTCTGCCTTGTCAGCCTTCCTTTATATGTTGCCTTTATGTATTCAAATGTAAGCTCCTTGGGGTCATGGACTATGTTTTTGCCTGTGTTTGTTTCCCTAGCACTTAACACACGTCTTGGCACATAATAAGTGCTTAAAAATGAGTTTTCTATTTACATGACTCCTGGTTGGGTGCAGGTTTCCTCACAAGTCATCAGGGCGGGTATACAATGGCCATGTCTCCATGCCAAAGCAAGAGTAGATCAAGGATTCAGGTAATTCAGAAAAAAAGTAGGACAAATTGGAACTTCAAGTGGGGAATCTCAAGACTACATCATAACTATATATTGTTTTATGGTGTAAGGCACTGGAAAGAGCAGTGGATTGGAAGTCAAGAATCCCAGGTTATAGACTTGGTCTAGCCATTAACTGTGTAATAGACCTTGGGTGGGTCACTTCATCTCTCCATTTCCTTATCTGTAAAATAAGGGGTTGAAGTAGATTATCTTTTAGGTCCTTTTTAGCCTGTAAGTTCTATGATTCCAGAATTCTAAGGTTTAGCACCAGCCTGGTCATGTGAAGCATCCTGAGACATTTTACTGTTTCAGTCTACCTGCCTCAGGAGCCTCCCCTACTTGTATTGTGGCACATAAGGAACGACATCAGAGAGCTAGGAGAAAGTCCCTCTACACAGTACCAGGGCTGGCTTTATCCCCAGGTAGACTGTGTAATAATTATAACTGACATTTATGTAACACTATGGTTCACAAAGTTCTTCACATAAATTTATTTGATCTTCCCTAGATCCCAGAGAGGTAGCTACATCTGAAGAAAGTGAGGCTCAGAAAAATTAAGTGAGTCATTCACAGTCAGCTCATAAACTACTGATACGAGATTTGAACCAAGAACTCTGCTGATGCCAAGTCTCGAACTCATTACATTAGTCACAGAGGTAGCTGTTGGCACAGTGGATGGAACATTGGGCCTGGAGTCAGGAAGACCTCAATTCAAATGTGACTTAGTAACTGTGTGACCCTGGGCAAGTCATTTGACCTCTGTTTACCTCAGTTTTCTTAATTGGAAAATGAAGGTAATAACAGCCCTCACCCTGCTGTTATGAGGATCATATGTGTAGGAATCCAGTGATGTGAGGATCACATGAAATAATATTTGTAAAAGGAGCACTTTAGCACAATGCCTAGCACATAGTAAACACTATATAAATACTTATTCCCTTCTTTCTCTTCCCCCCACCCCACTGGTTCTGGATATAGTTACAGACCCTACATTATAGAGAGGGGGAAAAAATAAGACTTGTTACTAGGACTCCTGACTCACCTTGGACTACCCATGCAACCTTGGAGAAGGCACTCAATCTCAGTTTCTTTGTCTGTAAAATGGGGATAGTAACATTTGCCATAAGAGAATTGATCATGCCTCGTTCTCTGTCGGGGTGGGGAACCTGTGGCCTTGAGGCCACATGTGACCTTCTAGATCCTTGGGTTTGACCTTTTGACTGAGTCCAAGTTTTACAGAACAAATCTTTTTATTGAGGGGATTTGTTCTGTGAAGTTTGGATTCAGTCAAAGGGCTGCACTTGAGGACCTAGAAGGCCACATGTGGCCTTGAGGTCAGAGGTTCCCCACCCCTGCTTCTACACTATCTATTATAGTACTTTGTACAACTATAGTAAATATTTGTTCAATGAATAAATATCTTACAGAGTATTTGTTAGAACCAAGTGAGATAATATGTATGAAAGTGCTTCAAAAACTATACGGATCATCAGGAAGCTCCCCTGTTCTCTACCCCCATCCCCAAATTCCCAGAGGCCTGCTACTGCTAACTCAAAATTACAGTATTAGAATATAATTCCTTTGGATTAAGTATTATCTCCTGATAAAGAGAAAATACCTAGTGGCCTGGAAACATTGAGCTGTTATCCATCAATAACACTCTTACATGACTTAACTTACCAGGTAGTTGCCATCTAGCTGAAGTCAGACTTTATCAGAAGCAAAGGGCAGTAAAAGATCCAGAGCACAGGGCCATATGAAAGCAAGCTGGTCAAAACAATGTCGGGCACATCCCTGAAGCCCTCGGGGAGGCCTCTTGGTGGGCTGAATGTGCTGTACAGGATGAGTGGACATAAGAGACGGGAGGTGCTGCATCCATGTGGTAGATTTGCCTAACGCTAGTCCTGCCTATTGCTGCATTCACAATGTGACCCTTTTCCCTTTTGAGGCTTTGGAAAGGTGCAACGTAAAAGAATGGCTATGCAGCTAGGTAGTGGAGGGGTGGGGAAGAGGGAGTCCATAATAGACATGTGCTGTGGGTCAACTTCTGCACTCACAGCTGCTTGGGAAACAAGGAATGGGGAGGTTATAAATACATTCAAAGGGCTGTTGAAACAAACACCACGGCGACAGTGAGGGGAAGGAGGGTAGAACAGTAATAATAATGATAATAATAATAATAATAATAACTAACATTTATATAGCACTTACCATGTGCCAGGCACTGTGCTAAGCACTTTACAATTATTATGTCATTGAATCCTCACAACAACCATGGGAGGTAGGTGCTATCATTTTCCTTGCGTTTAGGTTACCATTGTAAACTATATTTCCATGATAAAGGACCCTATATGTGCTAGTCAATAAAACCTTGTTAATTCTTCTTTTCTCATTTTTTAGAGTCTTACTCATAGGTAAAAGCTGATCTAAAATTAATAGCTTTGTTAAAACAAAAATCTAGCCTCCGAGGCTATGGTCTACGAAATGAGAGGGCTGAGCTAGATCAATGGATTTGTCAAACAACAAGCATTTATCCAATGCTTGCTGTATACCCAGCAATGTGCTAGGCACTGAGGATCCAAAAGAAAGAAATAACTCCTATTCTTCCAGCTGGAAATCTGTTATTCTATGATCCCTCCTTCTTCAGATTTAGACCTGGAAAGGTCTTTAGAGATCATCCACACTTCTCTTTTTGCAGATAAGGAAACTGAGGCCCACAAAAGTTTACTCACTTGACCAAGACCACAGAGATAATAAGTAGCAAAGGCAGAATTTGAACCCAGGTCCACTGATGACAAAACCAGTGCTCCTTCTCTTTTTCTACCAGGCTGTTGCCACAGCAATGAATTCTCATATGTTAGACACAGCTTCGCCTTGATAGATGGTAAGATCCTTCAGACTATTCTATTCCATTGTGGGTTTTGTATCCTTAGCACCTAGTACAGTGCCTTGTGTATAATTGTTGTTTAATAAATGTTTATTGGTTGATTTCTGTTATGAAGCATTAGTATTTAATGTAGGCCTATTCAGGAGTATGATGGTTTAGATATTATTTTATGGTTTCAAACCTGTTTTCATTGGTGTTGAAGATTCCCTCTACTGACACAGCGGTGGTTGGAGTCATTGACAAGTTAAGTGATTGGCCCATTGTCACATAGTGAGTAGGAGTCAGGGAGGAATCCAGGACTTCCTGCCTCCAAGGATGACTCCTGGATCCACTAATCCACAATGCCTATTTTAGTAAACTGTTCTTCTTTTTATTACCTATTTATATTTTCATTTATGGCACCCAGTAGCAACTTGTTGAATCAAATTATAATTGTGTACTGCCCTTGAAAGGGATTAGATTGTTTCCTTAAAATTTTCCCTTCCATTCGGGCTTTTTGTTTGTTTTTGTTAGACTACCCTTTCTCTGTTATTCAGATTGGCAAAACCTTTTCTGCATCAGAGTGGATTAGATGAGTTGGGGGATGGGATCTTTTGCCGGAAAGCCTCCCTCAGAGCCTGATATCTCTTGATATTTCTAAACCAGACCGGTCCAGATCTCTGCACCTGAATCAGGGCCAGAGAATAATGCCTGTTCATCTATTAATATACACAAACATAAGCACACACGTAAGGATATTTGCCACACGCTGTAAACTGAGGCCTGGAGATCAGAGAAGAATTTCCTTTTTGGGGGGGGGGGGTGAAGGAGAATGTAAAAGTCCTTTATTTATGCAGAGAGAATTGATGGTGAATTTTTCACTTCTTTCATTGAAGGTACGATTTAATTTTCCATGGCAATCATTCCATCTCCCTCTCACACACAAACACATTGTTTCCTTTTGAAAAATTCGATATACCAGAGACCTTCAGGGTCTTTCCTTTTCAACTGAATGATTTGTATAATGCGGCAGCAGCGGAAGAAGATGTGTTTTCAGAATGCCTATTGATAATTGTTCATGATTAGTTATGGACCCAAAACCACGTCAATAGAAGCACTGAGTGCTGGAAGTCACCAACATAAATAAGGTGGAGCCATTGTCTTTCTCTTTCGAATGCACCTGAGCACACTCAGACATTTCATGCATTTCCTTCTTTTTTTTTTTGACCTTGAGAAAGAAGCTAGATTTCCCCACCAGCAGTCACAGAATAAGTCATTCATTTCGAGACAAGTCTGAATATTATGGGTTCCTCTGAATTAACTAATTTTGAAAGAGTAATTTTCCAATTAAATAAGAACATTAAAAAGTCCACCCCCGTCCAGCGTCTAATTTTCAAAGGACATTATTTCTACAGGAGAAGGTTATTAATAATGCCTCTCTGTTAATTTACAAACTCACTCGTCCCCTTGCCCCTGGCTCCCAAACAGCCAATAACCAACCTCACTCTTGTTTCTCAGGAAAGGTTTAATGGACAAATCCTAAACGGTCATATTGTACTTAGGTTTACAAAGTATAAGACATTTGCTAGCAGGCAATACACATCGTTAGTAATTAAAACTACATTACCCTTGTCAAAATACATGAAAAAGTACATGTTGTGGTGTGGTTGTATCCCGGCATTTTATCATATTTGTTTGTTCATCTGTCTATTGGCGTTTCAATGGTTTCTCAAACCACAGCTCCTACACAGTCTGATAGCAGCAACATTAAAGAGCAACATGAAGGAATGTGATAAATGCATCTCTTGCTTACACCAGGGGTCCGCCGATGCAAAATTCAGTAATGTGCCATGGGTCGCCCTCCTAGTCATTAGTGAGTCTCTGAAGTTCTGCCTGTCTTTATGATTTTAGAAAACATCTCTATTCCCCGCTCTTTGCCTTTTTTTTTTTACCTAGCATTGGAGGTACCCAGAGACCTCGGTACAATTGTTGCCTCCCCCTGCCACAGTCCCCCAAATGGTAGTGAACTAGAAGAGGGGGAGGAGTGATATATGTTAAACAAGGCTCCCTTTCTGCAAGCCCTAGGGCCCGCGTGGAACGCTGCGGAAAGAACAAGACAAGCGACATGCAGCCTGAGAAGCAGGCACGTAAAGAGAGCAGAATCATGAAATGAGGAGCCCCGGCCATGAGTGCATGAGGTGTGGAACACGGCAGAGTAGAACCAGAGCAGGGCAGACTGTGTAAGGGATGTAATTGGAGGGGCATGGAATGGCCCAAAATATGCTTTAAAAGAATCCCCATCCCAGGCAGGGATCCACCAAAGCGCCGGGCATTTCCACCAGAAGGGGCACGTTGTTGTGAGCTATTGCCAGAAAATGTCTTTCTCCTTAAACCTGTTCCTTCTCCCATTTTCATAATTTTCTATTTGTGGAACCCCATTCAATTTATATTTAGTAGGTCCTCATAGTAGATTCAAGGGGTAAATGTAAATAGACATGTAAATTCCAAAGGGATTTCCTTTGGGGGTGGGGGAAAAGTAAGGTTCCTATATTTATGCAGAGAGAACTGATAGTGATTTTCTCATTCTTCTTTAACGTAAGGTATGGGGTGTTTTATGTATCATGAGCTCCTTTGGCAGTCAGGTGAAGTTTATGAATCCCTTCTTAGAATGTTTTTTTAAATGGGTAGGATTACAAAGAAAAGCAGAGTTTGTTTTTTTTTAATAGACTTATCAAAATATGTATGTTTTTAAAAATTCATGGACTCCAGGTAAATAGCCCCTGATTTAAGGTAATATTTAATTTTCCATGGCAATCACTGTATCAAACACACATGCACACACACACACACACACACACAGTGTTTGCATTTGAAAAATTCACTATACTGGGCACCTTCAGGGCCTTTTCCTTTTTAAAAGAATTATTTGTATTGTTTGAAATCATCTCAGTCCCTTCCCTCTTCATCATCTCTCGTATTAACCATTGACCATATCTTGTTGATTCCCTTTCCTCCATAACTCTTATGCCCATCTCTTCATCTCCCGTACCACTGCCACTGCCCTAATACATTATAACCCACCTGAAATAATGCCACAGGCCCTTCCTCTCCTGTCCAATACATACATTATTACCACCATCAGAAACATCTTCCTTGGTCATAGGTCTGGTTTTGCTGCTTCTTTGCTCAAAAATCTCCAGGGGTTTCCAGTTGCCTCGTGAGTAAAGTCCACACTCTTCCCTGGCATTCTGAGTCATTCACAGTCTAGTGCAGGGGTGAGGAACCTGCGGCTTCAAGGTCACAAAATTCGAAAATTCTGTCAAAGGGCCCCACTTAAGGACCTAGTGGCCTCAAGGCCACAGGTTCCCCACCCTTGGTCTAGAGCTGTCCTGCCTTTTTAACCATCTATTATTCCTTTCTAAGTAACCTACTCCAGACAAGACAAACCGTACTCTTTTCTTCCCCTCAAAATTACATTTACACTATCTTGTTTCCAAGCCTTTGTTCTGCTATTGCCTACATTCATTCCAGCTCTAAATTCTATCATCCCACTCCTAGAATCGTCCATTGGAGAAGGAAATGGAAAACCACTCACTCCAGTATCTTTGCCAAGAAAAGTCCGTGGACAGCATGGGGTCACAAAGAGTCAGACACAACTAAACAACAGCACTCCTAGAGCCTCCTCCCTTCTCTTTGTCTCTTGGATTCCTACTTATTTTTTAAATCATTCAAAGGTCACTAGCTACATGAAACCCTTTTCTGATTTTCTTGGTCAGTAGCAACCTTCCCCCTGGAACCTTACATGACACAGTGTTCTGCAACTCTCTAATGCACTTAGGTAAATGTAGTAGATTATAGTGGTCTGTGTTTGTGTTTTATCTGCCCCATGCCCATCCAGACCATAAGTTTTGTGAAAGTGGGAACCAAGTTTCATCTGAACTTTGCATCTTCCTTGACATTTAGTGTGATAAGTTTTAGTCCTTTCCATGCACTGAATGATAAAAATCCTATGAAGCCATTCTCCATATTTTCTCCTTCCACAGTCATGTTTTTGATTGAACAAAGATCAAATAAGATTGAGTGATGAAAAGGTATTTTGAATGAGAGACCTGACGAGACTCCTTTGCCATATCCCTTGTATAAGAGGAAAACCAGATGGAGGCAGTAAAACAGCTAAACTGAAAGTAATAATGAAAATAACCACAAGAACTTATATTTCTGTGGTACTTAAAGGTTAATAAAGCACTCTCCTCACAAATTAATAAAGTTATATAGTACAAACATAATTACACCCATTCCACAGATGAGGAAACTGATGGTCAGAAACAAAATGCCTTGCCCAGGGTTATACAACTACTAAGTTTTAGAGCTAGGAATATAATATTAGAGTGGAGAGAGAAGACAGAGCCTGAATTGGAACAGAGGAGAAGGCAGACAATCAAAAAGCTAGAGGCACAAGAATCATGTGTAGTAGTGAAAAGCGTACTCTGTTTTGATTGAAAGAAAACCTGGATCTAAATGCTAGCGGCACTGTCACTTACTGGCATTGGACCTTCAGCGAGTCACTTAAAGCTGTTTCTGTCCTTTTTTTGTGTCTTCTCGTGCCTAATCAACTACACGGCACACATTGCTGTTATTTCAGTTGTGACCAACTCTTTGGGACCCCACTTGAGATTTTCTTGGCAAAGATACTAGAATGATATGCTGTTTCCTACTCCAGTTCATTTTACAGATGAGGAAACTGAGGCAAGCAGGGTTGCACAGCTAGTAAGTGTCTGAAGTTGATTTGAACTCAGGTCTTCCTGATTCCTAGCCCAAGGTTCTTTCCACTGCCCCACCTAGCTGTAGTTAAGGATCTCTTAGCCATTCTGAAATGTTCTTCCACAGAATGGGAGGAATGAGGGCAAACTGGCTGCCCAGTGCCTGTATGAAGATTGCATAATATAGAAGATGGCAATGACTTCACTTAAGGTGACTTAGTTATGGTTGAGCACCATCATGCTATTTAAGGGACTGGTTGCACTCACTTTCTATTTAGCATTTTGTCAAGGTACGATGAGCTGCTAAGAATGCACAGGCCTGCCTTCTTCATCTCCTCTTCTAGGGAGGGAGAAAGGTAAGGAGGAAGTTCATCTTAAAGTCTTAAACGGTGAGCTGCTGCATCCAAAGTAGAAGATAGAACTGTGCACCTATGATTAAAAAATGCAATACATACTAAGGAAGTCCAAGATAATTTACAGGACACATTAAAGTGTTTTGCATGAGAATATAGTATGATGCAGACAGCCTAAGAATTATGCCTTTCATTAAAAGGTTTGCAACTCAGTGTGCTGTGATATAAGTGTAGCTATTTTTCTGTCCTGTGATGGTTTTTTATTTTAAACACTGCCTTAAAAATCAAGGCTCACAAATGCACTGAAGATGTTCTGACGATATATGTTTTAACTTCTTGTCCTCTCTTACTAATTACACCCTGTTAATATTTTTACCTGCTTGTTCCAAGGTAAAAGGTAAACTACTATATTGGTGCTGCCCCTTTGGCCCCCAGCATCCTGGGGCAAGCTATAAAGTAAACTAGGATTTTTTTTTTCATTATTTAAAATTGGAAATTACCTAGTTCAAAGCCCATTTGAGGCTGTGCATCAAGAATGATATACATTAAGGTTGGGATTAAAAGAAAAGCAATTACATGAAACAAACAGTGTTTTTGCCACAAATCTCTTGTGTGCTAGTCAAGATATATAACCATTGCCTAATTTAAAAAGAAACCAGGACAACTCCCAGAGATATATACCTGCATCTGGTCAGTCTTTTAATAAGGCCACTTTCTGTTTGAAGTTTGGATGTGAAGATGGAGAAAAAACATTCTCTCTCTCTCTCTCTCTCTCTCTTCTCTCTCTCTCTTCTCTCTCTCTCTCTCTCTCTCTCTCTCTCTCTCTCTCTCTCTCTCT